>NW_028225824.1:0-146531 GCF_052327205.1 Somniosus microcephalus | reverse complement strand
AATAAAAACAGAAAATGCTGGAGAAACTAAACAGGTCAGGCAGCATCTGTGAAGAGAGAAACAGAGTTAACGTTTCA
The DNA here is from genome assembly GCF_052327205.1 of Somniosus microcephalus. Classification (NCBI taxonomy): domain Eukaryota; kingdom Metazoa; phylum Chordata; class Chondrichthyes; order Squaliformes; family Somniosidae; genus Somniosus; species Somniosus microcephalus. Next base: position 146,454 of record NW_028225824.1, on the reverse strand, counting down.
GGTTGATGACCTTTCGTCAGAACTGGAAAAAAGCAGGAAATGGAACAGATTCTTAAGCAAGTGTAGAGGCTGGGAAAGGGGGAGAGGATAATGTTTACTTCTTTGGCTTGGTGTCAAATTTTGCTGCAGCTGGAGAGGGTGGTATGGGTTACTGTAGCCCTGATTTGCCAATGTTGAAGGTGGAGAGGGTGGATTGGGTTACTCTAGCCCTGATTTGCCAATGGTGAAGGTGGAGAGGGTGGTATGGGTTACTGTAGCCCTGACTTGCCAATGGTGAAGGTGGAGAGGGTGGATTGGGTTACTGTTGCATCAATTTGCTGATGGGATTGTTGTGCTGCACTGAGCAGGAGCGGCGCCGGTCTGTCTGTCATCACCCGACGCCCTTTGCCACTCCGGGAGCGGCTGCTCGCTCTGGGTCTGGGTCACCTTGTATCATCGCTACCAATGCCAGCCTCCAGGGAAAGGGGTGTGGGACACACAGTGACCCACCCCTGGATTCTCCCGGGCTGCCCCTGATATACATCCGCCCCCTGTGCCTGGAGAGCACCCTCCCCACACAGAGCCCCCACACCTCGTGGTTTATCCTTCCCACACTCACACCGAGCTGTCAGCGGAAGAGAGGAGATTGGGGAAAAAAGATCAAAGGCTGGCAATGGATGAGCAAGGAGAAACATCAAGAGCAAAGGAGCAGACCAGCCCAAGAGTCATGTAACCTCACACAAAAAATATTAAGAATTCTGAAAATAATTACAATAAATGGGACACAAAGCTCAAGTACTCACATTTAAAGCAATTCCCAGTTTAAAGATGTTTTCTCTTGTCTTGACTTTCTTGGCGGAGACTCCAACATGAAGGGTTTAAAGATCACGCTGAATGAAGGTACATATGTGCATGCCTGATGACATCACCGCGCATGCCTGATGACGTCACCACGTAAGATTGGATGTGTGCATGCTCGAGAAATTCGATTTGTGCATGTGTGAACACAGCCTGGTGGAGCCTGTCAAAGGAGGACGCATGCCTGATGACGTTAACGCATTAATGTTCAACTGCGCATTCGCAAACTCGAACACATACACGAAATGTGGCCGATATGTGCATGTGGAAACATAACAATGCGAAGACGGCATTGCTGTCAGGGTGAGCTTGGCCATGAACTTTTATGTGTCGGGCTCCTTCAAGGCTGGAGCAGGCGATATTTCCAACATCTCGCAATTCGCCGTGCACTGTTGCATAAGAGAGGTCACTGAGGCTCTGTATGCAAAGAGAGCTAAATACCTTTCAATCTCACTTGCCAGAGAGAAGCAGGCGGAGTGAGCACACGGCTTCACCAGGATAGCAGGCTTCCCCATGGTGCAGAGTGCAATTGATGTACACATGTCACTTTGTGGGTGTCGCATGTCGACTCTGACATGTACCGCAACCAGAAGGGGTTCCACTCCCTCAGTGTCCAGCTGGTGTGTGACCACACTCAGCACATCATGCAGGTCAGTGATCGGGATCCTGGCAGCAGTCATGATGCCTTCATTCTGCAGCCATCCTCTGTACCGTGTGTTTTCATCCACCACGAGAAACCAGTGGGTGGCTACTGGGCAACAAGGGCTATCCGCTAACCACCTGGCTCATGACTCCGGTGCACAACCCAACCACACATGGACAGCATACATATAACGAAAGCCATGCTGCCACATGGAAACTGAAAGAGCAGACCATTGGCATCCTTAGAGAACGCTTCCACTGCCTGGACAACCCTGGAGGGGCCCTGCAGTACTCGCCAGACTGCGACTCAAATTCCTCATGGTCTGCCACATGCTCCACAACATCGCAATCATGAGGGCACAGCCCTTACCACCACGTATATGGTAAAGAGCTAAGGAGAAGGAGGAAGAGGAAGAGGAAGAGGAGCAGGAAGAAGATATGAGGAGGAAGAGGAGGAGGAGGCAACCAACACAGCCCTTTTCTGGCCGGGCTATCCGTGATTCACTCATTTGACTGTGGTGCCAGTGAACGCAACTCCAATTACCCATTCAGCAACAGTCCCATACCTTACCTCCCTCTGTTACTGACCATCACAGTGTCCCCTTGGCCACAATGCTACAATAAAAGCCACCACAAAACAAACATTCCTAACAAATTTTTAAATCAAACCATCCAATATTAAGTTCTGACAGGCAAAATCAAGGGCACTGACAGAGTGGCAGTGGTAGGAGGATGAATGCTGTCAACCTGAGAGAGGACAGCAGGTTCTTGCTGCAAGAAGCCACGTCCACTCCCCAGGGTGGAGCCTCAGTAATCCTAGTAATCTGTTGGAAGACAGATTGCTGGAAAGCTGTGACACCCTGCAAGCCCCTTTCAACACTGGTAATCGCAGCCACGAAGGCAGCAGTCTGTGCCTGTGTGGCAACAAGCTGAGCTTGCACGACCTCAGTCTGAGCTTCCACTGCAGCACTCAGACATTGGGTGGCTTCTGCTTGTGCTGCAATGGAAGCTGAGACATCGGCCAGCAGATGCCGCATCATGATTGGGTCCACAAGTGCATTAATCGATTTACCCCTCTGAAAGGAGAAAGGCCCACGGGGAGGGTTTTGGTGTGGGGAGGGAGCAAAGCAAGAGGTGCATGCTTACACCATCTGTAGCTTGTAATTCAGAAGAGATTGATAAATGAGGGGGAAGTGGGATTGTAAGGGGTGGTGTGTGTGGTCAGCTTTGCCTCTGACTCCCTGAGCGGTTCGAATCGCTCCCACTCCCTTGGTTCTAGACCTGGACTTATTTGGGGGTTGTAATGAAATTGCCGCAGACAACTGAGTTGGTGAAAAGAACTTGGATTTTATTTGAGACAGGAAAATATAAACAACACAATAAATCTTATCACTCTAAAAGGGGGAACACTTCGGAATATATGAGGGAGAATGACAATAGACAGAATATTTCACCCCTACCAATCCCACCTTACTAGCTAAGTTGGACTCTAAAGGATCAGGGATAATGCTCACCAAATGCAGGAATAGTTGGTAGAGTGGAAAAACTTGCAGATCTTCGGTTTCTTCCGAGTTGGTTTCTTGTTGGTCGCAGTGGCCCAATATTATCTAGTTGTTGGTAATATTATTGGTTGTTTGTTTCGCGGGGCCCTTGGTTGCCGCGATTCCTTTCCATTCTCCTTCTGTTGTCCTTCCGTCGATTGATTGTCCCGAGGCTGATGTCTTTCGAATGTGCCTCTTTCTGTGTCTGTCCAAACTGTACTGTACTGCTGACTTCAATTCACTGACTGCTGTTTCAATTCTCTGACTGAACTGTACTGCTCGAACTGATCGAACCCATCGAACTAACTGATTTCTTGTGGAGACAGGTCTTTAGTTTATCCTAATTAAGGCCTGCTTATCTGCCTGCCAAATCAGTCTCGGTTCATTGTTAAATTTTGGGCGGGCTCGTTAACATTGATCTGTTCAAATTGTTTAATTGGTTTTGGGATGGCCCTATCGATTGTTTAACCTCTTGTTTAATTGTCAGTTTTGTCCTTAGTCTTCGAGTTTCCTGTGGAGCCTTGAGATTCTTTGTTGGTTGGCTAAATGATTTGGTTTATGCATGACTTGGATGGCTTCTGTGAGGCTGTTCTTCCGTGGGTCTATTTTCGGCATGTAAATGTCTTGATAGGGGCTAAGTGACGTTTACAGTTTCCCCCAGACAGTTTGATTACCTCGAATACTCAAACTGGCTACTTCATAGGTAGATCCCAAATTCTTTGTTGCAGCCTTTCACAGGCCTGGACATGTCTTTTAAAATAGCCAAATCCTGGGGTTTTGACTTTAAGCCCCTTTTGGCCCAATATTCTTTTAAACAGTCCAAAAATCTCCTCTTTGGGGTAATCTTCTTGGTTTGAGGGAATCTGCAGAATTTTGCGAACCTTACAAACCCCCCTTGATACTTTAAACCCTATAGTATCATGCAGTTGTGAGCAAAATTTTCTGACCCTTGGGAACTAACCTTTCCCAGTATTATCTAAACTAAAACCCAAAAAACAAAAACATTCTCCCGTTCCCTTTAGGTGTAGTGTTTACACAGATATACAAGGTATGAAAAATTCAATTACATTCACATCCAAGCACAGAGGGGGTCCAACACCCCTGCACCACTTGGAAAAATTACACACATAGGAAAAAATAATGACACACACACTCATCAAACTTTATTTTTTATAACGGTCGAGGTTGGTTTTATACCTGGTTGTAAACTTTATTTTTGTCCCATGCTCCCTCATGTTGAGAGCGGAGCATCTGGTCCCTTCACTTGCACTTTGTACACAGCAAGTAGAAGACTATGCCGAGCTGGCAAACCACTAAAAGATGTGAAGCCAGTCAGGGGACCTCTATATTTTCAAAAATGTCCCACCAGGGTGGAACTACAATATCCAAGATCTTTGCCCCTATCTCGACTGTCTTCTGCACTAAAGTATAGAAATGTTTCTGTGAGATGACCACTGCTTTTAATAGGGCGGTAAGATGTTCTGGTAGAGGGGGAATCTCATAGCTGAAATGTGTTACGTAATTTTGCAGGTTGGTAATGTTTTCCCTGACAGTGAGGTGAACAGTTGAGGGTTAAGGGACGGGTACAATCCATTCCTGGGCCACTTGAACTTCTGCCTCGGGGTTAAAACAGAAACTGCTGTCACTCACCGGACACCAGGTGTGCTGTCCATGCTGGTAGTGGGGTGCACTTGTGGTGCCACAATGGGGGTGATTTTCATTCAGAAGTCGGGAAAGAGGCGGGACTACAACTTTCGGGGTTGTAGTCCCGTCTCCATCGAGATGCGGCCATTCCACGCGATTTTAACTTGATTGACCTTATTGAGCCCGCCCAGCAGGCTCAGCAGGACAATTAAGGGCCACCCGGCAACAGGTGACGTCACAGACTGAAATTTCATCTGTCAAGACGTGTTGACAGATGAAATATCAGTGTTTCACAGCTGTTTGAAGCTGTCAAACACTGACAGTCTTACTTCTAACCTGAGCCCTTCTACGCAGACTCAGTTAGAAATCTCACCAGCACTGAAAGCTGCAGGCTGTCACTTTTGACAGTTCACAGCCATTCTGCTTTCTGTGCCGGCTGGATGATGGACTCCCGAAACCTGGAGGAAGGAAGGCTGCAGAGGTAAGTACAGGTAATTTAAACTTCTTTACTTTAGACACACCAAACACACTTACCTTTGCACTCATGCACCCATCACTCACCTGAACACCAACATCTCGACCCCTCCAAGTCCTTCAACCTGACGGCCCGACTCCTCTAACTTGGCGTGGTTTGGAGCCATTGGGAATCCCTCACTTCAAGCTTTAAAATAGGGATTAGGCTAAAAACTGCCTGTTAACTACCTGTTAACAGGCAGTTAATTGTCACTAATCCCTTCTCGCCTCGGGTCGGCGGGTCCCAGTGCGGGGCGGGTACCCACCTCCTTTGAAACTTACATGGAGGCGGGTTTTGGGCGGGATGGTGTCGGGACCCACGAATTCGGGACTTTAACCCCCCGCACACCTCCAATCCCGACTCCACGGATCAATGAAAATCGAACCCAATATGTCCCACCCCATATGAATGCTACCTGTGGGGAAACATGGCCTTGTGCCATTGCCTCCATGGTACAGTTCACAGGTTGTGCGCCAGCAGCTTTAAACCCGCACTGTGGTCTCGAATAGGCATTCAAGTGCTGGGGACACAGTATTATGCATGCTCCCCGGCTTCGGCACCCGGAGAGGTCTGTACCTGTCATAGCGTGCTCCCAATTTATGACATAAGGTGGGACCTATGCAAAACGGACGTGTGCACCCCCTTGAATGATCCCAATGTTCTCCACCCTGTATACCGGTGCGGGTCGGGCTGTCCCACCCATGACTGGCATCCTCACTACTATCCCCATGATAGTGTGATTGGAAAATCCGCAATCCACTGGAACAGGGTAGGCTTCAGAGGCTAGGCGGAGCTGACACGGGCTCAACGAATTACTAAATGGGTGGAGGGCTGCAAGGTGCTTGTTGCTAATCCAGGAGGGGGCTAAACCTTGTTTTAAATCCTCCAGGTTGCTGCGGCCCTCACCCAGCAACCATGCCCCGTATAGCACGCACACCTCATTCTGTGCAGCTTGATCCAAAGCATTTCTGTCCTCCTGTATAGCTTGGTCCTCATGTAGCTCTGAGCCTACCACTGTGTTCTCCTCTGTTAGGATTTTTTTTAACTGGGTCTTTAAACAATTTATCTGAGTTTGTAACTCTATATCATCTAGGCTGTTTATCACTGAGGACCCTGTACTATAAGCAGTGAAAATGTCATTCCAGGTTCCTCTCCTTTGTCTCCCTGCACCCATATTATGCTCAGGATGGAAACCGTACAGTTTCGCTTTGTCTACCCTGACAAAGTCGAATTCAGAACATTTTCTAAACATTTCCTTCAGCACGGCTTGGTACAACTGTTCTGTCTCCTTAGGGCACCACTCAGGTAAGTGCACCTCAGTCAGGTTTAGGATCACTAAGGCCACTGCATAGTGTACCCCCTGGTACAGCAACTTATCGGTTGGCACTAGGACTAAACCCATTCCCTGGTCCCTTGGTGGTGGTAGGACACCTCTGGGCTATAGTCCGTGATGTTGCGGTCGTGGGCAGGTGCTTTCAGGGGTGGGTTATGAGTTCGGTGGTGTTGACTGGGATTGGGGCGTGTGGGATCGCGCATGCATGCAGGCTGGAATCCCACTCTATCCCCTCTCCGGCATCTTGCCATTGCCGGTGGAAAATGATGGATATGCCTGTAGGGCAGACCTTCTCTGACCCCCAGATACAAACATAAATCCCCTGATCCGGCTCCCACCACTTGTCCTAGCACACACTTGTAAGGGGTTTTAGATCGCAGAGGTTTCTCTCTCTAGAGGCCTCTCTCTCTTACACAGTAAAACCTTGAGTGGTTTGACCCACTCGCCCCTTAGATTCTGTACTCTGGACTTTGGGGCAGGAACTACAATGTAGAGAAAACTCTTGTAGACCAAGTTTGATGAAACGAAATGAAATTTTATTGCATATGGAAAAATAAATCAAATGCAAGCAGATAAGAGAGTACATGGGAGGGAAAAACACAAACAAATCATAACGACACAATACTAACTGAGGCAAATACAGGCATCTTATATTCTACAAAAATCATCATGAAATAAGGAAACACATGGAACATCGAGGGATAACAACTCATGTTAATTGTACCCTTAAGTCCACCCCCCCACCGTTAAACCTATCTAGATCTGATTGTGAAGGGCCAGAAACATGCTCACCAATCCAACTAGGAAGTACCAGGTTTTGAAAACAAGTCTAGGTTTTGATCCCTTCAGGCGTCCCATCTCCTCGTGGATCGTGGAACCCCAGCGAGCTGCGTCACACCTCTCTCCTGAGGTGGGGTTCGGGGGCGGCTGGACACCAGCTGGCCTAGATGTCGGCGGGGTCGGGGATCGTCGGCTCGACCCTGGTCAGAGGAGCCTTGGGCTGGCCTTCATCGTTTCTTCATTTTATTTTTGTCTCTTGTCCCGAGATGGGAGAGGGCCTCTCGTTTTCGTCAATGGCCCGGGGTTGGTCGATGATCTCCCGCTGATTGACCCCGGGGCGGGATGCCGGCTCGAACGGTCTTCTTGATGGCGGCTTAGTCTCCTTCTTCTTCCTCTGATGGTGGAGAGGAGTTCGCTGATCTTCTCCCAAACCAGCTCCTCTTTACCCAGCTCAACAACCGCCAGATTTCACTGTTCGAATACAACTCTCCAACGACTCAACTGTCCGACAACTGTTCAACTGTCCCAATTCCCCTTCAACTCCTCCAATTATACTTTTCCTTCAAAAGCCTCCATTTCCCACCCAAAATCAGGTTAGTCTTTGTTTAACTTTTGGTGGGCTGGGAGCACAGCGGGGTAGTTATTATATTTTTAAATATTTTAGATAGCCGGTAAAGGCCCATCTCTGGTCTGGAATGACCCTCATTGTTTTTAATGTCCTGCTGGTCTTGTTATCTAGTCCTTGGTGCTGTTCTCATGAATATGAAATTGTCCCCTTTTGCCTGGGTCAACATTTAGATGGCCTCTGTCTCCAGGCCGATCTTGACTGGATCTGCATCTAATCCATATGTATATGTGGGGGTCTGGTTTCGTTCTCTCAGAAACAGCTTCCAGAACTTACTGTGGGTTGAATCCACAAAGCTGTCTGAGGATTCGCAGGAACTATTTTAAAATGTCCCAATAAGCCGGTCACGTGGTATCGTGGCCATTTTGTCTGCCCCTTTTTCTGGGCTTCTTTTAAAACAGTCTTTAAAAATCATGGCCTCTTCTGCCATTTGACCCTTTATAATATAAAGTTCAATTTTGCGAATCCTACACTCCCCCCTGATGATACTGTAACTTGCTTGAAGTATCATAATTATGGGTGAGCAAAATTTTCTGACTTTCCACAATCAAACTATCCCCAGTATTTAACTATCTATGACCCCACGACACATGCATTTCCCATTTCAGAAAAATATCTAGTGTATAATGAGTATCTACAGATGGCAATATCTTGGAGATAAAATCTGACAACTTACTTCCAGGTGTGGAGGGGGGCCTTATACCCCTACATCACCGAGTGCATACACACTATCTTTTAATAATAACAACACATCTAATTCAAATGCAATAAGAAAAATAAAGTACACACGAAAATTACAATGTACATGAATACATATCAAAAAATAATACAGAGGAGGGAGGGAAAACTTTAACTTTATATAAAGCAGCAAGATCTAAACGGGTGTCTCTTCTTCTACCCGCACATAATGCTCCCTCCATTCCCCTCTATTCTCATACTTTTGCAAATGTTCGACCTTTTTACAGTGTGCAAACAGTAAATAAACTACAATGACAACCTGGCACACTACAAGAATGTGGGAGGCTATCCTAATCCATGAAGGGACTTCTATATTAGTGAACAGGTCCCACCATGGTGGGGTCACTATGTCCAATATGTCTGCCCCTATCTCTAAAGTCTTCTGCTCCAGTGTGTAGAAATGTTTCTGTGAAACAACAACGGCTTTTAATATCTTGGTGAGGTGTTCAGGGAGAGGGAGAATGATTATCCAAAATGTGCAACGAATCACTGCAGATTGGTGAAGTTCTCTTTAACAGTGATATGAACAGCGGAAGGTTCAGGAATGGGGACAATTCACTCCTGGGCCACTTGAACTTCTGCCCTGGGCTTGAAATAGAAGCTGCTGTCACTAACCGGACAACAACCATGCTGTCCATGCTGGTAGTGGGGCACTGCAGTGGTGACGCATTATGTCCCACCTCCTATATATGCCACCTGCGGGGTCACATGGCCTTGTGCCATTGCCTCCATGGTGCAATTTATAGGCTTCGCGCCAGCAGTTCTGAACCCGCACTGTGGTTTTGAATGGGCATTCAAGTGCTGGGGACACAGGATGATGTGTGCTCCCCGGCTCTGGCACCCCGAGAGGCCGGTACCCATCATTGCATGCTCACATCGAATGACGTAAGGTGGGACCCCTGTGTAGCGAATGTGCGCACCCCCCTGAATGACTCCAATGTTCTCCACCCTGTATACCGGGGCGGATTTGTCTGTCTTTCCCATCACCGGCATTCTTACCACTATACCCATAATGGTACGATTAGACCGCCCACAGTCCACTGGGACTGGGTAGGCCTCTGAAGCTAGTCTGAGCGGGCACGAGCTCAATGCATTCTCAAAAGGGTGGAGGGCTGCGAGGTGCTTGTTGCTGATCCAGGAGGGGACTAAACCTTGTTTCAAATCCTCCAGGTTACTGCGGCCCTCGCCCAGTAACCACGCCCCGTATAGCACACAAGCTTTGTTCTGCGCAGCCTGATCAGACGCGTTTCGATCCTCCCTGATGAGAGCATTTACCGTTCTGGCGTGTTTTTCCAGCTCAGCTATAATTTCTTTTAGGTGTAGTGTCATGGCCTGGTCCTCATGTAACTCAGAACCCACTACCATATTCTCGTCAGTCAGTATCTTTCTTAGCTGTGTTTTTAAACCATTGATCTGGGTTTGCAGCTCCACGTCATCCAGTGTGTTGATGACGGAAATTCCTGTATTAAAAGCTGTGAAAATATAATTTACTGCACCCCTTCTTTGTCTCCCTATCCTGTCCAAGACCTCATGTGGTGTGGTGTACAATTCGGCTCTGTCGACCTCGGCAAAGTCGAATTCCTAAAACTGTTTAAACATGTTTGTTAACAGGACCTGGTATAATTGCTCCGTTTCCCTGGGGCACCACTCTGGCAATCGTACCTCGGTGAGGTTTAAAATCACCGAAGCCACCGCGTAGTGCACCCCTTGGTACAGCACCTGACCTGTGGGTACCAATACCAATCCATTCCCGGGTCCCTTTGTTGTGGTGGGGCACCCTTCCTTGAGGGCTTTAGCTACTGGAACTGTGGGCAGGGGCTTGCGGGGTCGGGTGATGAGCTCCGTGGCATTTCCTGGGATCTGAGAGTATGGGACTCCGCACGCCCGTGTGCTGACGTCCCACCTCATTCCTTGTCCAGCATCCTGCCACTGTCTTTGGAAAAAGATGGAGACGCCTGTGGGGCAAGCGCGTTCTGAACCCCACATACAGATGTAGATCCCCTCATCTGGTTCCCACCATTAGTCCGAACAGACACTCAACACCCCATGAGTTCCCGTAATAGTCCAATGTGTGTTGTTACCCAGTCTCTCCCACTCCACAGTGGAGTTCTTCATGGTGCTGCTCAACTTGCGCAGCCACCATCAACGATTCAAAGGTACCCATCAGTGGCAAACAAGGCAAATCTTCCTCCCAGCGGTGACGCTGATCCTGGGTGCGATGACCCTCACCCTGGGGCACATCAGAGATGTTTCCCTGTATGCAAACCCCGTCTGGCTGGAGTATTCAGTAGAGTTCGACCCCAGCCAGCCTGGCCACCTTCCTTCATGGAAGTAGACAGCAGTCTCTTCAGCGTCCCGTGGGCCGGTTCCATCAGTCACGATGGGGCCTGTTGCCAGAGCACCCGTAAATTGTGGAGTCCTTGGTGTGGCCCCGATAGGCCCAGGTCCATCCGATCATCATGAACGCAACGAGGATCCCTCTCATCTTTTCTGGCTCCTGTAACAGATCGAACAATATAGCCAGGCTCCCGAGAGATTCTGGCTTAGGTGACGGCATGATCGGGTCTTTCGACCTCGATCCAAAAATACACACATACTGGGCAGATTTCAAAACTACTTAAAATCTAATCACCTTAATATTTACACACCTTAAACTTAAACTTAAACTTAACTTATGTACAGCGCCGCCCGTCCCCGGGTGGCTTGCCTAATCACTGATTGGACTGCAGCTCGCCGCTCCCTGTGGCGGGGCTGCAGTGACCTGTGGCTTGGGTTCCCCGCAGCATTTTGCTGTTAATCGGGGACTGCGTTTTGTCAAGGATTTCTCAAGTCGGCGTTTACTGGGAGCGGGGGACTCGGGCCAAGGTTTTACTGGCTGAGGCGTTCGAGTCGACCTGCGAAAAGGTACTTTGGGCGTGGCTCCCTTAGCGAGTGGACCTTCGGGTGGGACCTTAGCTCTCTCAGCCCGTGGCTCTTCCACAACTGTGGGCTTCGGCTCCCTCCCCTCAGGCTCCGCCCCTTTGGGATTTGGGCAGGCTCCCTTGGCGAGTGGACCTTCGGGTGGGACTTTAGCTCTCACAGCCCGTGGCTCTTCCACGACTGTGGGCTTTGGCTCCCTCCCCTCAGGCTCCGCCCCTTTGGGATTCGGGCAGGCTCCCTTGGACTGTGGGCTTCAGCTCCCTCCCCTCAGGCTCCGCCCCTTTGGGATTCGGGCAGGCTCCCTTGGCGAGTGGACCTTCAGGTGGGACTTTAGCTCTCACAGCCCGTGGCTCTTCCATGACTGTGGGCTTCGGCTCCCTTCCCTCAGGCTCCGCCCCTTTGGGATTTGGGTCTGTGGCAGACGACTCCTCCTCACCTGTCCCTAAAGGTGGAGGATCTCTGCCCCCAATTTCTACCTCCCCCATGCTCGAGTCGAGGGCGGGACCTCCGTCCTCCGACTCCACCTCCTCCAGAATCGTGTCGAGGGCGGGACCTTGTTGTTCGGGCCCCTCCTCGTCTGAGTTCCAGGCCACAGGGGAAGCCTCCCCCCAGGTGGGCAGGACAGCTTCTCCTTCCAAACAGGCTACAACGCCAGCTTGTGTGGTCTGTGACTCATCGCACGTCTCAGGTTGAGGATTTTTACCCTCAGACCTGGCTTCGGTTGCTGATACTCTTGCACCCGGTTTAAACAGTTTGCACCGTCTTATGTGAAACCACTTGTTGCGTCGGGACACCTCTACTGCGCGACTGGCGTGGACCGGTGGATTTTTCACCGATTCCGGTCTATCCTCCTGGTCTACGGCTCTCTCGCCAGCGCATAGGGTTAGACCCTAGAATTTCACTTCTTGCTGGCCAACCCGCGCCTTCGTTGGGTTTTCCTTAACACTTTCTATCTCTTCCACATTCGTACCCGCTCCCCAGAGACAATGATTTCTCAGGTCCACGTGGATCCCGTGGGCCACCAAGAAATCAGACCCCAGGACTCCCATTCCACCTCCCACCTCCCACTTCATTAGTGTACACTTCCACGTGGTGCGGAGTGATCCTAAACGAATGGAGAGGGGAAGAGAATGTGCGCCAGCCTGTTCTTCGCCCGTGAAGCCCGACAGGAGGTATGGGACCCCGGTGGACAGAGGCGAGGCGGTGGGGTTATCTGCGTGGATTACAGTGCACGATGCTCCCGTATCCAACAGATAGGTCCCTTTTACCTCCTCCACTTCCATCTCCACGAGGGGTCGTCTCCATACATCATATCGCAGCGCACACAGGTAGACGGGCTGTGCTGACTCTAGTCATTTGGGCACAACGGTCGGGGTTTCGGGCACGACAAGACCGGTGGTGACAGCTATTTTCCCCTGTGAAATCATCAGAGACCGCATTGTCTCTATGATTGATTCAATCGCAGCGGGATCCATAACTGCACCAGCTCCTTGTGCTGGGGCAGGAGCTACGGCTTGGGTTTGGGCTGGTGCTGGGGCGGCGGTCTGGGCTTGGGCTTGGGCTGCGGGAAATTTCCCTTTATTATCCTTCCACGGATTTCTACAGTCCTTGCGCCAATGTCCATCTTTCCCACACCCGTAGCAATTGAGCTTGGCTTGGACAGGGCGATTCCCCTCCTGACGCCACTCCTTCTTGCTTGGGGCTGCGGGTTTTGCCTCATGCACCTTTCCCTTCTGGGGAGGTGTTTCCTGACCTCTACAATTCTTGTACGCAACATTTAGCTGACGGAGCACCGTCTCCTCCGTGACACCGGGACCTTGGGGATCAAACCATGACCTGGCTAGGGCCCGTATCTCTGGCAAGCTGTTGGTAAGCAAGCAACAGAGCCAATGAGCCTGCTGTTCGTCGCTCATTGCAGCCCGTTCAGGCATACCCGGACAGCTGTGTCGATACACTGGCCACAGCCTTTTTGCGAAAACCCGTGGGGGTTCTCCAGATAGCTGCACGGTCCCTTCGACACGGTCGAACGGACTACCGTCATCCACTCCCATTACTTCTAAAACTTCTTCCCTGAGATCCGTATACCCTTTCCGTCCCCTCTTACTTTCATCTGAGAGGCACTGAAGGATTGTGCAATCCAGGGAGAAAAGCAACAGTTTCACCTGTTCCTGTTCATCACAGTCATTAATGGCTGCTGTTTCCTCTATCTCCCTGAAATGAATCGAGGGATCTCCCTTTACTGTGAGTCGTGTGAGGTGGCTCACCATGGACCTTAATTGCGGGGCAGCGTAGGGCACCACGAGCTGGTTCTGGTGGAGTCCAACATCGCCATTGGCGGCGTTGGGACCGAACCTTTGGTGCCGAGCGGGACACATTGGTGCCGGTCCCGGCTTTGCTACCAGTGGCTCTTCTTCCTCACATTCCACCTCGGCTACCTCCTCTTTTACCACCCCCTGTTTTTCTGGCCAAGTCTCAATATAGCTCAGCGGTGCTGAGGGCTTGGTGGCTGGTACCACAACTACTTCAGCTGGAATCGGCTGTTTCAATTCCTTTAAAAAGTCCATGTGACTGGCTTTCGGGCTGACGAGACACACCATGCCTTTTGCCTTAACCAGGGCCATTCTTAGGTCCTCCATGGTCTTTTGGCAGGGGCCGTGGTCTGTGCTCTCAAACCCATGCTCGAGGGCTAGCTTGTAAGCTGCCTTAACCTCCACTACTCTCTCCTCCTGCGCTCTTAGCTGTTGTGCGAGGCGGGCGTTTTTCTCCCGTAACCTCGTTTCATTGATCTTTGCCTCAGTAACCTGGCACTCCAGGTACTCTATCCTTGCCTGATGTTGACTAGCTACCACTTGGCGTTCCTGATTTAGCGCTTGAAGCGCTGTGATGAGTTTTTCCCCACCCATGGCCTTTTCCTCTCTCTCTGCTGACTGGGTTGTGATCCTGGCTGCCTGTGCTGCAACGACTCGGTCCAAGATCTGGACCTGCTTCTTGTAACACATCAGCCACACTGCCTTCTCCACTGACTTCTTATGCTCTTTGCTCTCTGTCCACCGGATGGCTGCGTCCACCAGACACCCATCCAGTAAGAGATCGGAAATCCACTGCTTAGTGAGATTTACCTTGCCAAAGACATAATCCGCTATTCTCTCATCCATTGCAGTTTGACCATTCAAACTCAGATCTACTACATTGCAATCCTGCTGCCAGAGTCCTGCCGCGGTCGCCATTTTCTGTAAGGGGTTTTAGATCGCAGAGGTTTCTCTCTCTAGAGGCCTCTCTCTCTTGCACAGTAAAACCTTGAGTGGTTCGACCCACTCATCCCTTAGATTCTATACTTTGGACTTTGGGGCAGGAACTACAATGTAGAGAAAACTCTTGTAGACCAAGTTTGATGAAACAAAATGAAATTTTATTGCATATGGAAAAATAAATCAAATGCAAGCAGATAAGGGAGTACATGGGAGGGAAAAACACAAACAAATCATAACGACACAACACTAACTAAGGCAAATACAGGCATCTTATACTCGACAAAAATCATCATGAAATAAGGAAACACACGGAACATCGAGGGGCAACAACTCATGTTAATTGTACCCTTAAGTCCACCCCCCCCTTAAACCTATCTAGATCTGATTGTGAAGGGCCAGAAACATGCTCACCAATCCAACTAGGAAGTACCAGGTTTTGAAAACAAGTCTGGGTTTTGATCCCTTCAGGCGTCCCGTCTCCTCGAGGATCGTGGAACCCCAGCGAGCTGCGTCACACCTCTCTCCTGAGGTGGGGGTTGGGGGCGGCTGGACACCGGCTGGCCTGGATGTCGGCGGGGTCGGGGATCGTCGGCTCGACCCTGGTCAGAGGAGCCTTGGGCTGGCCTTCATCGTTTCTTCAGTTTATTTTTGTCTCTTCTCCCGAGTTGGGAGAGGGCCTCTCGGTTTCGTCAATGGCCCGGGGTTGGTCGATGATCTCCCGCTGTTTGACCCCAGGGCGGGACGCCGGCTCAAACGGTCTTCTTGATGGCGGCTTAGTCTCCTTCTTCTTCCTCCGATGGTGGAGAGGAGTTCGCTGATCTTCTCCCAAACCAGCTCCTCTTTACCCAGCTCAACAACCGCCAGATTTCACTGTTCGAATACAACTCTCCAATGACTCAACTGTCCGACAACTGTTCAACTGTCCCAATTCCACTTCAACTCCTCCAATTATACTTTTCCTTCAGAAGCCTCCACTTCCCGCCCAAAATCAGGTTAGTCTTTGTTTAACTTTTGGTGGGCTGGGAGCACAGCGGGGCAGTTATTATATTTTAAAATATTTTAGATGGCCGGTAAAGGCCCATCTCTGGTCTGGAATGACCCTCATTGTTTTTAATGTCCTGCTGATCTTGTTATCTCGTCCTTGGTGCTGTTCTCATGAATATGAAATTGTCCCCTTTTGTCTGGGTCAACATTTAGATGGCCCCTGTCTCCAGGCCGATCTTGACTGGACCTGCATCTAATCCATATGTATATGTGGGGGTCTGGTTTCATTCTCTCAGAAACGGCTTCCAGAACTTACTGTGGGTTGAATCCACAAAGCTGTCTGAAGATACGCAGGAACCATTTTAAAATGTCCCAATAAGCCGGTCACGTGGTATGGTGGCCATTTTGTCTGCCCCTTTTTCTGGGCTTCTTTTAAAACAGTCTTTAAAAATCATGGCCTCTTCTGTCATTTGACCCTTTATAATATAAAGTTCAATTTTGCGAATCCTACAACTCAATCCCCCTCGGGTCCCTGTAATCGTCCGATGAGTATTGTTCCCCAATTGTTCCCAATCGACTGCGGGGGTTTCTTACATCCTTGCTCAGCTTTCTGAGCCACCACCACCTATCCAAGGGAATCCGTCCATTACATGTCAAACACACACGTTTCCCCTCGGTGACACTGACCCTTGTAGCAACGATCTGTGGGGCACGGGATGGTGGCCACCCCGTACGTGAACCTGGTCTGGCTGGAGTACTGGGTCGAGTTAGACCCCAACCACCCTGGCCACCTTCCCTCATGGAAGTAGATGTCAAGCTCCCCCTGCGGTAACAATCAGTGCTCTCTCTCCTGAGCACCCATAGATGTGGGAGTTCTCCATGTCTCCTCGATCACCGATGCTCACCCCTACCAGGGCGAGCAGGAGCAGAACCTTTCTCATCCCGATTTCCTTTCTGTAGGGACACACAAACAAAATAGCCATGCCCCGAGAAGGTTCTCTGGCCTGACACAGTTATCAAAATTCAAAACTTAAACTTATCCTATGCTAAAATTAAACCACTAGAATTCCAAACTGTGAAAAACTGAAAAACACACTTAAAATACTTCAGAAAGCTATATACATCCGCCGTCCGTCTCCGTACGGCCAGGCTAATTCCTGTTAGGCCTCTGCCTTTTGTGGAATCTGGGCAGCTTGTATGCCTGGACGTAAGGTGATCTGTGCCACCGGACTCGGAGAGTCCTCCTTAAAAGACCTGGGAGTTTCCCTGAATCCCAGTTAATCAGGGGAGTGTGCCCTCCTGTGCTGCAGCACACTACCCCCTTCTGTGCAGCTGCCGAGTCCCTATCCTGTCCTGTGGGTTCCCCGCAGCCTGATGTCGTAGGCTGGGGACCCTTCTCTCTCTCTCTGCCCAACGCTACCTCTCCTGTGAGTCCCTCACCTTTGCAGGCTGTAGGCTGGGGATCCGTATCCCTAGACTTGTCCCTGACCTTGGTTTTTCCCTTTCTGTTAAGGGTTCTCCTGGGGCTGGACCATTTAAAATGATACTCGGGTGACCACAGTAGTCTAGGCTGTGGTATGCGAGGAGACCTTCTTAAGGCTCCGGCTACTGGGGGTGTACCTGAGTCCCGCTTAATTGGTGGGAGTGCCCCTCCAATCACACACGTCACTGCCCCCAGCTTTGCGGTCTCTGAGTCTATCACAGCTGCAAGCTGCTGCTTTCTAAGTTAACACGGTTCGCCCTTGCTGGCCGTTCCCTTTCTCGGGTTTAAACAGTTTACGTTGCTTAATGTAATTAGCAGCCTGTTTTAAAGCCTCATCCGCTGCCCCGAACGGGCCTTCTATGGAGTCCCCATTCTCTCTCTTTACCAGGACGGCCTTAAGGACGGAATCCTGGGCTTGGACCTGCTTTAAGTCCAGGGCCAAAGCTACCCCCTGTGTGCCTCCCTTGTCCTGGATTGCGGCTACCGGACCTGCTCTACAGGGATCCCAGGACTCTCCTTCCCTGGCCCCCTGCTTGGCCACATCGTCGGTCTTTTGGTTACCCTCCCACGTGGTATGGAGGGATCCTAAATCTATGGCCAGAGGTTTGGACATTTCCCCAGCCTGCTCGTTCCCTGTGAATCCCATTAGGCTAAACGGGACCTTGTTAGACCTGGGTGAATTGGTCGGGTCTTCCGAATGGACCACCGCGCTGGAAGCTCCAGTGTCCACCAAATATCTCCCCTGCACCGTCTCCACCCCCATCTTAACACAGGGCCTGCCCCCCTCATCGTATTCAAGGGGACACAAGTCGACAGGCTACGCTGGTTCTAGTCATAGGTCTGGGTTGTATGGGGCAGATGGGGTTAAAGCACCCGTGGCTGTGGCTACCTTCCCTGGGCCATTTAATATAACTCGGAGCGCAGCTACTATTGAATCAAGCATGGGGAGAGAGGTCGGTGTTTCTGTTTTTGGGGCAGGAGCTGGGGAGTTTTTTCCTACACTATCCTTCCAAGGATTTCTACAGTCCCTTCTCCAATGCCCACTCTTCCCGCACCCGAAGCAGTTACGCCTCGTATCGGAAGGGATACCCCCTTCCTGGTGCCATTCCTTCTTACCTTGGCTAGTTTTTATTTCATATACTTCTCCTTTTGGTGGGTGCTCTTCTATCCCTCTACCGTTCCGGTAAGCCAGGGTCAGTTGTCTGACCACTGTCTCCTCGGTGACCCGGGGGTCTTTCAGGTCAAACCAAAGCTCAGCCTTGGCTCTGATCCGTGGCAAGCTGTTTGCCACCAGACTTCAGAGCCAGTGGGCCAGCTCATTCTGGTTCAGGTGAGCCTGGTTGAGAACTCCATTAAAGGCACTCCTGTACACAGGCCACAGCCTGTCTGCGAAAGCCTGTGGGGTCTCCACCCGGGAGAACAGACTACCATCATACATCCCCGTCGCCTCCAGAACTTGATCCTGGATGGCAGCGTACCCGCCCTGTCCCTTCTTGCACTCGGCAGAGAGGGACTGGTACAGCTTACCATCAAAGGTGAACAGAAGCATCTTGACCATCTCTGAGTCGTCGCACTCATTAATGCCTGCTGCTTGTTCCACTTCCATAAAGTGGACTGAGGGATCTCCCTTGTGGGTGAGTTTGTCCAGGTGGCTTACCATAGCCCTAAGCTGTTGGGTCCCATGGGGAATCACGAATTGGCTTTCAAGGGGCCCCTGGCCCCTACCACCCCCAGGTGGGCCAAACTTTTGCTGTTGAGTCGGGCACATCGGCCCCAGCTCTGACCTTTCCTGCATTTGTTTGCCCACTTCACCCTGCTGCCAAACCGAGTCAAAACCCAGCGCCACAGGTGGTGGTGGTGTGCACTCCTGCCTGTCCTCCCTACAGATTGCTTTTCCCTCCTGCTGCCCAACCGAGTCATTCCCCGGTGCCACAGGTGACATCTGAACAGTTTTTCCTTCTACTTCCAGGTCCACCCGGGCCACACCCGGGCTCACTAGGCATACCATGCCTTTTGCCCTGGACAGAGCAAGTTTTAAACTGTCGACCTGCTTTTGGCAGGGGCCGTGATCTCCCGCTTCAAAATCCCTAGTGCTTGCTACTTTATAAGGTGCCTGCACATCTCTGAACTTTTCCTCCTGTTCTTTTAACTGTCTGGTTAGGTGAGTGTTCTCCTCTTTCAGTACAAGCTCATTGCTTTTTGCTTCGGTGATTTGGCACCGAAAATACTCATGCCTGTTCCTGTGTTTCTCTACCAGCTGTAATTTCTCTTGACTGTGGGCTTGTAATTCCTGCAATATTCCTTCCCCTGCTATAGCTCTTGCCTAAGACAGTTTGGCTGCCTCCTGCAGCTCTGCTGTTAACACTTTAATATGCTGATCTAAAAGCTGGATCTGTCGTAGGGCACAGCCCAACCAGATGGCCTTCTCTACCGACTTCTTATGATCCTTGCTCTCAGTCCATTTGGCTGCAGTGTCCATGGGACGCTCAGCATGCAACGGACTGTTCACCCATTTCTTGGTGATATTCACCTTCTCAAAAACGGAAGAGGAAATCCTCACTTCCATCTTCATTCTGTCCTCAAAAACAGTGTCTACTGCATTACATCCCTTTTGCCAAGCTCGTGCCACGGTCGCCATTATGTAAGGGGTGGTGTGTGTGGTCAGCTTTGCCTCTGACTCTCTGAGCGGTTTGAATCGCTCCCACTCCCTTGGTTCTAGACCTGGACTTATTTGGGGGTTGTAATGAAATTGCCGCAGACAACTGAGTTGGTGAAAAAAACTTGGATTTTATTTGAGACAAGAAAATATACACAACACAATAAAGCTTATATCACTCTAAAAGGGGGAACACTTCGGAGTATACGAGGGAGAATGACAATAGACAAAATACTTCACCCCTACCAATCCCATCTTACTAGCTAAGTTGGAGTTTAAAGGATCAGGGATAATGCTCACCAAATGCAGGAATAGTTTGTAGAGTGGAAAAACTTGCAGATCTTCGGTTTCTTCCGAGTTGGTTTCTTGTTAGTCGCGGTGGCCCAATATTACCTAGTTGTTGGTAATATTGTTGGTTGTTTGTTTCGTGGAGCCCTTGGTTGCCATGATTCCTTTCGATTCTCCTTCTGTTGTCCTTCCGTCGATTGATTGTCCCGAGGCTGATGTCTTTTGAATGTGCCTCTTTCTGTGTCTGTCCGAACTGTACTGCTAACTTCAATTCACTGACTGCTGTTTCAATTCTCTGACTGAACTGTACTGATCGAACTGATCGAACCCATCGAACTAACTGATTTCTTGTGGAGACAGGTCTTTAGTTTATACTAATTATTAAGGCCTGCTTATCTGCCTGCCAAATCAGTCTTGGTTCATTGTTAAATTTTGGGCGGGCTCGTTAACATTGATCTGTTCAAATTGTTTAATTGGTTTCGGGATGGCCCCATCGATTGTTTAACCTCTTGTTTAATTGTCAGTTTTGTCCTTAGTCTTTAAGTTTCCTGTGGGGCCTTGAGATTCTTTGTTGGTTGGCTAAACAATTTGGTTGATGCATGACTTGGATGGGTTCTGTGAGACTGTTCTTCCGTGGGTCTATTGTTAGCATGTAAATGTCTTGATAGGGGCTGAGTGACGTTTACAGTTTCCCCCAGACAGTTTGATTACCTCGAATACTCAAACTGGCTACTGCATAGGTAGATCCCAAATTTTTTGTTGCAGCCTTTCACAGGCCTGGACTTGCCTTTTAAAATAGCCAAATCCTGGGGTTTTGACTTTAAGCCCCTTTTGGCCCAATATTCTTTTAAACAGTCCAAAAATCTCCTCTTTGGGGTAATCTTCTTGTTTTGAGGGAATCTGCAAAATTTTGCGAACCTTACAGGATGTGAGAAGGAGGATTAGGAATGAGGATACCGTCATCTTGCAGTGTTTCGGCCGCACCTGTCGCCACAGGCTCAGTGATAAGCGCTCCAATGATCTCCAGCACTGTCTCCTCCATTAGGGTAAGGTTTGCAGGCGTGCCTGTCTCCCTGCAGCAGTATATGTGCTCCATGGCTCCAACACCCGGAGAGGTCTGTACCTGTCATAGCGTGCTCCCACTTTATCAAAAAAAAAATCAAATCAACTTTTATTGTCATTGTTAGTGCACAAGTGCAGTACAACGAAATGTAGGCTTGCGGCTCCCGAGAGTGTACATTTGGATTAAGACATTTAAACATTCAACATACATTTGGCTTGTAGTATATTAACATAAATATGACCATAATAAAGTGCATTGGCAGATGTGCAGGCTTTAGAGTTTATTTGTGGAGTTCAGTAGGATGACAGCCCTGGGAAAGAAGCTGTTCCTAAATCTGGTCGTACGGGAGCGAATGCATCTGTAGCATCTCCCAGATGGTAGGAGGGCGAACAGACTGTGGCTGGGGTGGGTAGGGTCTTTGATGATGGACCGTGACCTCCGTAGACAGCGTTTCTGGTATATGTGCTCTATGGTCGGTAGCCGGGTGCTGGTAATGCGTTGGGCAGTTTTGACTACCCGCTGCAGGGCTTTCCGGTCATAGTAGCTACAGCTGCCATACCATACTGTGATACAGTTTGTCAGGATGCTCTCTATAGTGCAGCGGTAAAAGTTAGAGAGGATCAGGGGTGACAGATTACATCCCTTCAGCCTCCTTAAGAAATATAGGCGCTGCTGGGCCTTCTTCACCAGAGAGGAGGTGTTGAGGGACCAGGAGAGGTCTTCCGTGATGTGGACTCCGAGGAACTTAAAGCTGTCCACCCTTTCCACCACAGCCCCATTGATGTGGATGGGGGTGTGACTTCCGCCTTTCGACTTCCTGAAGTCCACAATGATTTCTTTTGTTTTCTTCGTGTTAAGGGCCAGGTTGTTATCGGCACACCACTTCACGAGATGCTGGACCTCCTCCCTGTAGGCTGACTCATCATTGTTGGTGATCTGGCCTACCACCGTGGTATCATCCGCAAACTTGATGATGGTGTTGGAACCATTAACAGCCACACAGTCGTGGGTGAAGAGGGAGTAGAGGAGGGGGCTCAGCACACATCCTTGTGGGGCCCCCGTGTTCAGGGTCGGGGGGGGGCGGTGTGGTTACCTAATTTGACAGACTGGGGTCTGTTTGTTAGGAAGTCCAGAGTCCAGTTGCAGAGGGAAGTGTTCAGGCCAAGAGTTTGGAGTTTGGTGGCCAGCTTGTTGGGGACGATAGTGTTGAATGCTGAGCTGTAGCCTATAAACAGCATTCTGATGTAGGTCTCCTTGCCATCTAGGTGATTCAGTGCCGAGTGTAGAGCAGTTGTGATTGCATCCTCCGTTGATCTGTTTGCACGATAGGCAAACTGGTGTTGGTCAAGGGAGGCAAGAACACTGGCTTTGATGTGGGCTAAGACCAGTCTCTCGAAACACTTCATTATGATGGGTGTGAGTACGACAGGTCGATAGTCATTCAGGCACGTCACAGCCATTTGTTTTGGCACAGGAATAATGGTAGTGGTCTTGAAGCATGTAGGGACTACTGCCTGGGCCAAGTGAAACGGACGTGTGCACCCCCTTGAATGATCCCAATGTTCTCCACCCTGTATACCGGTGCGGGTCGGGCTGTCCCACCCATGACTGGCATCCTCACTACTATCCCCATGATAGTGTGATTGGAACATCCACAATCCACTGGGACAGGGTAGGCTTCAGAGGCTAGGCGGAGCTGACATGGGCTCAGCGAATTACTAAATGGGTGGAGGGCTGCGAGGTGCTTTTTGCTAATCCAGGAGTGGACTAAACCTTGTTTTAAATCCTCCAGGTTGCTGCGGCCCTTGCCCAGCAACCATGCCCCGTATAGCACGCACACCTCATTCTGTGCAGCTTGATCTGAAACATTCCTGTCCTCCCGTATGAATGCATGTACTGTTTTGGTGTGTCGCTCCAGCTCAGCAATTATTTCTTTTAAATGGACCGTCATGACCTGGTCCTCGTGTAGCTCTGAGCCCACCACTGTGTTCTCCTCTGTTAAGATTTTTCTTAACTGGGTCTTTAAACCATTTATCTGGGTTTGTAGCTCCATATCGTCTAGGCTATTTACTACTGAGGATCCTGTATTATAGGCAGTGAAAATGTCATTCCAGGTTCCCCTTCTTTGTCTCCCCTCGCCCATACTCAGGGTGTAAACTGTACAGTTTCGCTTTGTTTACACTGGCAAAGTCAAATTCATAAAACTTCTTAAACATTTCCTTCACCAGGGCTTGGTACAGCTGTTCTGTCTCCTTAGGGCCCCACTCAGGTAAGTTCACCTTGGTCAAGTTCAGGATCACTGAGGCCACTTCATAGTGTGCCCCCTGGTACAGTAACTTATCGGTTGGCACTAGGACTAACCCATTCCCTGGTCCCTTGGTGGTGGTAGGACACCTCTGTACTATAGTCTGTGATGTCGTGGTCGTGGGCAGGGGCTTTCGGGGGCAGGTTACGAGCTCGCTGGAGTTGACTGGGATCGGGGAGTGTGGGACAGCGCATGCATGCAGGCTGGAATCCCACTCCATCCCCTCCCCGGCATCTTGCCATTGTCTGTGGAAAATGATGGATATGCCTGCGGGGCAGACTTTCTCTGACCCCCACATACAAACATAAACTCCCTGATCCGGCTCCCATCACTTGTCCCAACACACACTCACTCCCCCTCGGGTCCCTGTAATCGTCTGATGGGTATTGTTCCCCAATCCTTCCCAATTGACTGCGGGGTTTCCTATGTCCTTGCTCAGCTTTCTGAGCCACCACCACCTATCCAAGGGAATCCGTCCCTTACATGTCAAACACATACGTTTCCCCTCGGTGAGGCAGACCCTTGTGGTAACGATCTGTACCCTGGGGCACGGGATGGAGGCCTCTCCGTACGTGAACCCGGTCTGGCTGGAGTACTGGGTGGAGTTAGACCCCAGCCACCCTGGCCACCTTCCCTCATGGAAGTAGATGGCGAGCTCCTCCATACCCTGTTTGCCACCCCCAGCGGTAACGATCGGTGCTCTCTCTCCTGAGCACCCATAAATGTGAGAGTCCTCCACGTCACCTCGATCACTGATGCTCACCCGTACCAGGGCGAGCAGGAGCAGCACCTTTCTCATGCCGATTTCCTTTCTGTAGGGACACACAAACAAAATAGCCATGTCCCGAGAAGATCATCTGGCCTGACACAGTTACTGAAATTTTCAAAAACTTAAACTTATCATAAACTAAAATTAGACTATTAAAATTCCAAAACCTAAGAAACTGTAAAACACTCTTAAACTAAAAGCTATATACATACGCCGCCCGTCTCCAGATGGCCAGGCTAATTCCTGTTAGGCCTCTGCCTTTTGTGGAATCTGGGCAGCTTGTACGCCTGGGCGTAAGGTGACCTGTGCCACTGAACCCGGAGAGTCCTCCTTGAAAGACCTGGGAGTTTCCCTGAATCCCAATTAATCAGGGGAGTGTGCCCTCCTGTGCTGCAGCACACTACCCCCTTTGGTGTGGCTGCTGGCTCCCTGTCCTGTCCTGTGGGTTCCCCGCAGCCTGATGCTGCAGGCTAGGGACACTTCTCTCTCTCTCTGCCCAACGCTACCTCTCCTGTGATTCCCTCACCATTGGAGGCTGCAGGCTGGGGATCACGATTTTTAGGCTGATCCCTTACCTTGGGCATTCCCTTTTGGGTTGTGGCCCTCCCGGGGCTGGACCTTTAGAACTGATACACAGGTGACCACGGTAGTTTAGGCTGTGGTATGTGAGGAGACCTCATTAGGGCTCCGGTTACTGGGGACGTGTCCCAAATAATTGGTGGGAGGGCCCCTCCAGTAACAGAAGCCACTTCCCCCACCGGTGCGGTCTGTGAGTCTGCCACAGCTGCTGGCTGATGATCTCTATTTTTAAAACAGTTCACCCTTTCTGGCCATTCCCCTTTCTCGGGTTTAAACAGATTACACTGGTTAATGTAACTAGCAGCCTGCCAGTGAACCTGTTTTAAAGTCTCATCCGCTGCCCTGAACGGGCCTTCTATGGACTCCCCATTCTCTCTCTTTACCAGAATGGTCTTAAGGACGGAATCCTGGGCTTGGACCTGCTTTTAAGTCCGAGGCCAAAGCTACCCCCTGTGTGCCTCCCTTGTCCCGGATTGCAGCTACCGGACCTACACTACAGGGATCCCAGAACTCTCCTTCCCTGGCCCCCTGCTTTGCCACCTCCTCAGTCTTTTGGTTACCCTCCCATGTGGCATGGAAGGATCCTAAATCTATGGCCAAAGGTTTGGACATTTCCCCAGCCTGCTCGTTCCCTGTGAATCCCATTAGGCTAAATGGGACCTTGTTAGACCTGGGTGAATTGGTCGGGTCTTCCGAATTGACCACCGCGCTGAAAGTTCCAGTGTCCACCAAATATCTCCCCTGCACCGTCTCCGCCCCCATCTTAACACAGGGCCTGCCCCCCTCATCATATTCAAGGGGACACAAATCGACAGGCTGCGCTGGTTCTAGTCATAGGTCTGGGTTGTATGGGGCAGATGGGTTAAAGCACCCGTGGCTGTGGCTACCTTCCCTGGGCCATTTAATATAACTCGGAGAACAGCTACTATTAAATCAAGCATGGGGGGAGAGGTCGGTGTTTCTGTTTTTGGGGCAGGAGCGGGGGAGTTTTTCCCTACATTATCCTTCCATGGATTCCTACAGTCCCTTCTCCAATGCCGACTTTTCCCACACCCGAAGCAGTTACGCTTCATATCGGAAGGGTTACCTCCTTCCTGGTGCCATTCCTTCTTACTTTGGCTTGGTTTTAACTCGTGAACCTTTCCTTTTGTTTGCGATTCTTCTACCCCTCTACCGTTGCGGTAAGCCAGGGTCAGTTGTCTGACCACTGTCTCCTCGGTGACTTGGGGGCCTTTTGGGTCGAACCACAGCTCGGCCTTGGCTCTGATCCGTGGCAAGCAGTTTGCCACCAGACTTCGGAGCCAGTGGGCCAGCTCGACCTGGTTCAAATTAGTCCGGTCGAGATCCCCATTAAAGGCACTCTTATTCACAGGCCACAGCCTGTCTGTGAAAGCCTGTGGGGCCTCCCCTGCTAACTGTGTAGTCTTCTCCACCCGGGAGAACAGACTACCATCGTTCATCCCCATCACCTCCAGAACTTGCTCCCGGATGGCAGCGTACCCGCCCTGTCCCTTCTTGCTCTCAGCAGAGCGGGACTGGTACAGCTTGCCATCCAAGGTGAACAGAAGCATCTTGGCCATCTCTCAGTCATCGCACCCATTAATGCCTGCTGCTTGTTCCACTTCCATGAAGTGGACTGAGGGGTCTCCCTTTTGGGTGAGTTTGTTCAGGTGGCTTACCATAGCCCTAAGCTGTTGGGTACCATGGGGAATCACGAATTGGCATTCAAGGGGCCCCTGGCCCCCACCACCGCCGGATGG
Source organism: Somniosus microcephalus (assembly GCF_052327205.1). Lineage (NCBI taxonomy): Eukaryota > Metazoa > Chordata > Chondrichthyes > Squaliformes > Somniosidae > Somniosus > Somniosus microcephalus. The sequence goes on along the minus strand of NW_028225824.1, from coordinate 119,743 downwards.
GCCAAACTTTTACTGCCGAGCCAGGCACATCAGCCCCGGCTCCGACCTTTCCTGCATTGGCTTGCCCCCTGCTGCCTGCTGCCAAACCGAGTCAAAACCCGGCGCCACAGGTGGCGGTGGTGTGCACTCCTCCCTGCCCTCCCTACAGATTGCTTGTCCCTCCTGCTGCCCAACCGGGTTGTTCCCCGGCGCCACAGGTGACGTCTGAACAGTTTCTCCTTCTATTTCCAGGTCCACCCAGGCCACACCCGGGCTGACTAGGCATACCATGCCTTTTGCCCTGGACAGAGCAAGTTTTAAACTGTCGATCTGCTTTTGGCAGGGGCCGTGATCTCCCGCTTCAAAATCCCTGGTGCTTGCTACTTTATAAGCTGCCTTCACGTCTCTGGACTTTTCCTCCTGTTCTTTTAACTGTCTGGTTAGGCGAGCGTTCTCTTCTTTTAACACTACATCATTGCTTTTAGCCTCGGTGACTTGACACCGAAAATACTCATGTCTGTTCCTGTGTTTCTCCGCTAGCTGTAACTTCTCCTAACTTTGGGCCTGTAATTCCTGCAATAATCCCTCCCCTGCTATAGCTCTTGCTTGAGACAGTTTGGCTGCCTCCTGCAGCTCTGCTGTTAACACTTTAATGTGCTGATCTAAAAGCTGGATCTGTTGCAGGGCGCAGACCAACCAGATGGCCTTTTCCACCGACTTCTTGTGATCCTTGCTCTCAGTCCATTTGGCTGCAGCATCCATGGGCTGCTCAGCACGCAACAGACTGGTCACCCATTTCTTGGTGATATTCACCTTCTCAAAAACATAAGAGGAAATCCTCTCTTCCATCTTCGTTCTTTCATCAAACACAGGGTCTGTTGCATTACATCCCTTTTGCCAAAGTCCTGCCGCAGTCACCATTTTCTGTTAGGGGTGGTGTGTGTGATCAGCCTTGCCTCTGACTCCCTGAGCGGTTCGAATCACTCCCACTCCCTTGGTTCTAGACTTTGGACTTATTTGGGGCTTGTAATGAAATTGCAACAGACAACTGAGTTCGTGAAAAGAACTTGGATTTTTATTTTTGAAACAGGAAAATACACTACAATAATCTTATCACTCTAAAAGGGGGAACACTTCAGAGTATACAAGGGAGAATGACAATAGACAAAATACTTCACCCCGCCCAATCCCACTACACTAACTAGGTTGGATTCCAGAGGACCAGGGAAATGCTCACCAAATGACTTTCTTGACAGTTGTAGAGGTTCGTGATTTCGGGGTTCTATTTAGGTGTGGCGGTTGGGGCCTGCTGTACCCCGGAAGTGGTGGAAGACTTCACCTGCGTTGGGTCTTCAGTCTTCGCGTGTCCGCTGATGCGGTCGGGTGCGTATTTGGATCAATCAGGTAACTACCCAATTTCCTTTGGTTAGGTATAGGGTTTAGGGTCTTTTTCATCAAATCGTACCCAGGGGTAAGTCAGGATAGCTTGTAGAATAGAAACAAACTTGCGAATCTTCGGTTTCTTCCAGGTTGGTTTCTTGTTGGTCGCGGTAGCCTAATATTACCTAGTTGTTGGTAATATTGTTAGTTGTTGGTTTCTTGGGGCCCTTGGTTGCCACGGTTGCTTTCTCCTTTTGTTCCGTTCTCCTTTCCTCAAGTCTCCGATTCTCCGACTGTGTGTGATGATAGTGATGATGAGTAGTACTGTGACTTCTCCCGTGTTGTTGTTCCGAAAGACTACTCTTGAACTGACAAAGCAGGCCTCAATTATACCGTTTGAGGCCTTGCTTATCTGCCCGCCAAATCTTCTCTGGCCCATTGTTCATTTTGGCGGGCTCGTTAACTTTAATAGTTTTTAAATTCTTTATCGAGTTTCGACTTGGTCCCATCTATCTTTAATTGATTTTTAACTAGTTTCGGAATTGCTTCGAAATCAATTTAAGTGTGTGAAGTGGTTTTTGGATGTTTCTCTGAGTAGTTAATCTGTTGTTCGATTGTCTTCTGCTGGGGTCAGGGTCCCTTTTGTTGATTAGTGGCATGTACTGTATTATTCATATTTTTGATGGCTCTGTAGTTTTGGCGGGGACTGTCCTTCTGTAGGCCTATTGTCTTTATGTAGAATGACTGAGACGGTCCAGAACATTCCCAGACAATCTGGCTTATGCCAATACTCAAACTGTTTGTTTTACAGTGCCCATCCCAACTCCTTTGTCACAGCCTTCCACAGGCCTGGACATGCCCTTTTAAAATAGCCAAAATCCTGGGGTTTTGACTTAAAGCCCCTTTTGGCCCAATATTCTCTTAAAACAGTCCAAAATCTCTTCTTTTCTTGGTTTGGGGGAATCTGTAGAATTTTGCGAACCTTACAGAAGTCTTCAGTTCTTCTCCTCCCCTGAAGGTGTTGACTCATTAGTGGTGCAGTCCCCTGTGTACTCGACATCCTCCAATACCTTTAAAGAAGTTTCCAGCATTGCACATACCTGAGACAATACCTGCACAGAAAGGCTGAATCCTTCCAGGTGCTGCTTTTCCAATATGTCTAAGTGTGGCGTGAGGCCTCTGCAGCCTCTCCCAATGTTAGGTTCTTCCATTGTCCGAAGGTTCTTCCACTGTCCGAATCCTCTGGACCTTCCCAACCATTTCTTCCTAACCTTTCTCTGATATCACTGTGGCTACAGCGAGCAGTGCAAGGGCCTTGTTTCACTCCACAATCAACAGCTGTTAAGTTTACTGCCTGTGTTAAAGGCTGGTCTGAATGTTCCTTACAGAGCTGGTACAGTTCACCATCTCACCTGGGCAGGGCTGGAACCGATGTCCTAGGGGGAGTGTTTGCTAGTACTGTGGGGGAGGGTTTAAACTAAAATGGCAGGGGGTTGGGAACCTGAGCAGGGAGACAGAGGAAAGGGAAACAAGGATAAAAGCAAAAGATAGGAAGGAGAAAAACAAAAGTGGCAGTCAGAGAAATCAACGGTTTAAATCAAACATGGTCACAGTAAATAATAATTCTAATAGGTCTAAGAGCATTAAAAAAACAAGCCTGAAGGCTTTGTGTCTTAATGTGAGGAGCATTTGTAATAAGGTGGATGAATTGGCTGCGCAAATAGAGGTAAACGAATACGATTTGGTTGGGATTACGGAAACGTGGCTCAAGGATGGCCAAGACTGGGAACTCAACATCCAGGGGTATTCGATATTCAGGAAAGATAGGCAAAAAGGAAAGGGAGGTGGGGTAGCATTACTGGTTAAAGAAGGGATTAACACAATTGTAATGAAGGATATTAGCTCTGATGATGTGGAATCTGTATGGGTAGAATTGAGAAATACTAAGGGGAAAAAAACATTAGTGGGAGTGGTATATAGACCTCCAAACAGTAAGGCGGAGGTTGGGGATGGCATTAAAAGGGAAATTAAAGAAGCGTGCAGTAAGGGCACGGAGTCATCATGGGTGACTTTAATCTACATATAGATTGCGCCAACCAAATTAGTAACAATATTGTGGAGGAGGAATTCCTGGAGTGTTTACGGGATGGTTTCCTGGACCAACATGTCGAGGAACCAACCAGAGATCAGGCCATCTTAGACTGGGTATTATGTAGCGAGAAAGGATTAATTAGCAAACTTGTTGTACGAGGCCCCTTGGGTCGGAGCGATCATAATATGATCGAATTCTTCATTAAGATGGAGAATGAAGTAGTTGACTCAGAGACTAGGGTCCTCAATTTAAATAAAGGAAACTACGATGGTCTGAGGAGCGAGTTGGGTAGGATTGATTGGGGAATGGCACTCAAAGGGTTGACGGTGGATAGGCAATGGCAAACATTCAAAGACCGAATGGATGAGCTACAGAATTTGTTCATCCCAGTTTGGCATAAAAATAAAACAAAAAAGGTGACTCAACCGTGGCTAACAAGGGAAATTAGGGATAGCATAAGATCCAAGGAGAGGACATACAAATTGGCCAGAAAAAGCAATAATTCTGAGGATTGGGAACAGTTTAGGATTCAACAAAGGAGGACAAAGGGATTAATTAAGAAAGGGAAAATAGAATATGAGAGTAAGCTTGCAGGGAACATAAAAACTGACTGTAAAAGCTTTTATAGATATGTGAAGAGAAAAAGATTGGTGAAGTCAAGCATAGGTCCCTTGCAGTCAGAATCAGGGGAATTTGTAATGGGGAACAACGAAATGGCGGACCAACTAAATACATATTTTGGTTCTGCCTTCACAAAGGAGGACACAAATGACGTCCCAGAGATGCCGGGGAACATAGGGTCTGATGAAAGGGTGGAACTGAAAGAAATCAGTATTTTTAGGAAAATGGTGTTAGGAAAATTGATGGGACTGAAAGCCGATAAATCCCCAGGGCCTGATAATCTACATCCCAGGGTACTTAAGGAAGTGGCCCTAGAAATAGTTGATGCATTGCTGGTCATCTTTCAGAAATCGATAGACTCTGGAACAGTACCCATGGATTGGAGGGTAGGTAATGTTACCCCACTATTCAAAATAGGTGGTAGAGAAAAAGTGGGGAATTATAGACCGGTAAGCCTGACATCGGTAGTAGGGAAAATGCTAGAGTCCATTATAAAAGATGTAATAGCAGAGCACTTGGAAAGCAGTGACAGGATCGGACAAAGTCAACATGGATTTACAAAAGGTAAATCATGCTTGACTAACCTACTGGAATTTTTTGAGGATCTAACTGGTAAAATAGATAAGGGAGAACCAGTGGATGTGGTGTATTTGGACTTTCAGAAGGCTTTCGATAAGGTCCCACATAAGAGATTAGCGTGCAAAATTAAGGCACATGGGATTGGGGGCAAGGTATTGACTTGGATAGAGAACTGGTTGGCAGACAGAAAGCAAAGAGTTGGAATAAATGGGTCGTTTTCCGAGTGGCAGGCAGTGACTAGTGGGGTACCGCAAGGATCAGTCTTAGGACCCCAGCTGTTCACAATATATATTAATGATCTGGACGAGGGAATTGGATGTAATATCTCCAAATTTGCAGGCGACACAAAGCTGGGTGGGATGGTATGCTGTGAGGAGGATGTCGTGAAACTCCAGTACGATTTGGACAGGTTGGGTGATTGGGCAGAAGCATGGCAAATGCACTATAATGTGGATAAATGTGAGGTTATCCACTTTGGTGGCAAAAACAGGAAGGCAGATTATTATTTGAATGGCAATAGATTAGGAGAAGGGGAAGTGCAAAGAGACCTGGGTGTCCTTGTGCACCAGTCGCTGAAGGTAAGCATGCAGGTGCAGCAGGCGGTTAAGAAGGCAAATGGTATGTTGGCCGTCGTAGCAAGAGGGTTCGAGTACAGGAACAAGGATGTCTTGCTACAGTTGTACAGGGCCTTGGTGAGACCGCACCTTGAGTATTGTGTGCAGTTTTGGTCACCTTACCTGAAGAAGGACGTTCTTGCCATGGAAGGAGTGCAGCGAAGATTCACCAGGCTGATACCTGGGATGGCAGGAATGACGTATGAGGTGAGATTGTGTCGATTGGGCTTATACTCACTGGAGTTTAGAAGATTGAGAGGGGATCTCATCAAAACCTATAAAATTCTGTCAGGCCTGGACAGACTAGATGCAGGAAGGATGTTTCTGATGGCCGGGGAGTCCAGAACCAGGGGTCATAGTCTAAGGATAAGGGGTAAGCCATTTAGGACTGAAATGAGGAGGAATTTCTTCACCCAGAGAGTGGTGAACCTGTGGAATTCTCTGCCACAGAGGGCGGTGGAGTCCAGTTCATTAAATATATTCAAGAAAAAGTTGGTTATATTTCTTAAGGCTAAAGGGATCAAGGGATATAGGGAGAAGGCAGGGACAGGGTACTGAATTTGGATGATCAGCCATGATCTCATTGAATGGCAGAGCAGGCTCGAACGGCCGAATGGCCTACTCCTGCTCCTATCTTCTATGTTTCTATGTTTCTATGTATGGACTGTGAGCGACACTTACTGTCAGCATCAGCACAGATCAATGACACTAATAAAATCATAGCTATAGTTTCTTTTTATTGGTTATTTTAACACTCAGTCTCTGATATTACAGCAAATTAACATTTCTCATTGGAAAATCTGCATCTGCAACTATAAAGCTTCATTATTTTTAACCATTTTAATCTATTTTTATATCCTTTAGCCGTGAGTCACCCGGTGGAATTGAACCGCTTCCATTGAAGAGGCTGGAAATTAGGGAGCTGCGAGCGGCTCGTTACAGAGAGAAAGAGAAAATAATCTTTCTTCAGGCATTACAGTGGCCATCACATATAGTGGAAAAATTGCACAATCCGTGTGAAAGTGGCCAAACCAATGCAAAAGATCGTGGAAACTCAAGCATAAGGTACGTCAAGCGTAAATCGAGTTTTCCACAATCTTTAACATTGTTTTAAAAAACATTCCAACCGAAGATGGCCACAACCCCGAACAAAATAACGAGGATGGCGAGTTTCCGCCGTTTGCGGACATTCGAGGAGGGTTTGCAAATTGAGCTCGTTTATATAGGCGCCCAGGCACCAGTGGGCACGATTTAATAGGTTTTACACCTTAAAAAATATTCAAATTACTAAAAATCTGACTAGCGTACAACAATGAAACAAATACATGTTCAGTATAGTTTTTAAAGTCATTTTCAATCACTTTAAATCAGGTTAATCACAGGTGAAAGACTTATTTAAAATGCTTATTTTTTGTGTTACATCCATTTTCAGCTGTATTACTAAAACTGCACCATGTTACCACTCTTAAATACATCAATGAATGTTTTTTAATGAAAAAAAAGTAACTGATTGTATTCTATTGCACTGACAGATTGCACTGGTTCTTGGAAGATTTTATGTTTGTGAATATTCAAATACATTTTAGTGGAAACCTGAACTGTAAGCTGTCCAGTGCAATTTCAAGCCCAATTTGTGCCCAAAGCAGAAACTCTACCCCGCTGTGTGTAGTTTCAGCTGGGAAAGTCAGCGTTGACCTAGATAGAAAGGCGTAATTCACAAAGAGCACATAGATATTCTTCATTGTCACAATCAAACTCCAAGGCTTTTTCAAAGCACTCAATAGCTTCACACTTCTCCCCGTCCAGCTGGTGCAGTAACCCAAGAACACCAAAGGCTTTGCTGTTTCTGGGGTTCCTGTCACGTTGTTTTGTTGCAATCTTTCTCAAGTTTTTACGACACAATTCCCAATCTCTTGTGCCACGTTCGAATTTAAGTCCTTCCAGAAAATGGGTGATGGCCTTTGATTCAGATCTTTTTTTATGCAGTTCAAATAAACCAGCCTGTAAACATATTGCCTGCTTATTACCAGGATGAATATCCTCTAATTTCAGTAGATTGCTGTAGATCTCCTCTGCTTTGAGATATTCTCCATTTAATGAACAGATTTCTGCAAAATCCAGTTTTGCCTTAATAAAGGTTAATGGGCGGGACTCATATGCCTTTTCAAAATGGTACTTGCATAGTATGATCAACTCAGCTTTCCGTTGAAAAGCAGGATTGCGAGGGTTTTTGCTGCCTGGATTTTTGTTCAGTTGAAATAGTTTGTTTCTGTAACACAGACCTATTTGGTGGTGTAAGAAGGTAGAGTTTGGGTTAATTTCTAATGCTTTCTTCAACAGCCCCACAGCTTTTTCCACATCTCCTTCTCTTCTCAAAAATTTTGCTGCATAACGAAGTACATGTGGATGATCAGGGGACTTTTCCAATGCTTGTTTAACTAATTTGTGAGCTTCCACCTGTTGCTTGAACTCTTGTAATTTTAGAGCCAACAGCACCATGGCGAAAGACTTGTCTGGATCAAGCTCCAGCACATGTCGCAACTGCTTCACTGATTGACTGAGTTCACAGCTCTCTGGGGTACCAGAAAACCCTTCCAGACGACACAGAGCAATTGCATAACCGAAATTCCATTCAGTGTCATCAGGATCTTCCTCCAGAGCCTTTTTAAAACATTCCTTTGACTCTTCATAATATTTCCTGGAAGATTTCAACAGTGACCAACCCTTCTCCCCGTATACTTCAGGTATCAGTGCTGTATACTGAGAGCCATTAGTAAATTGTTTACAGATCATCTCCAGCTTGTCGAGGTAGGACTGGGCCTCTGTCAGTTGTCCCATGTGATAATATACCCAGGCATAGTTTCCATAGGTGATGATGCTTCTTCTTTCAAATTCATGTTCATGATTCTCCCTCAGAATCTTTTCAGCTTCCTTTAAGTTTTGAATTGCCTCTTCACAGTTGCCTTGCAGACAGCATATGAAAGCGAGTTGGTTGTGTGGCATGGCCTGATATTTCACACCAGTCTGTATTGAATCTTGCAATCTTTGCTTCATATCGTCCAAGTCAATGTTTTCTTTCTGTGGGCCCCACGTGAAGTGACATTGAAGCTGATCGAGCTTCTCTTTCAACAAATCCTTCTGTACGTTGCTGCAAGAGAACAAAATTCATCAAAATCCATCTCAGACTAGCTGAGACATGCCCTCCCTTCGGTTTCTTTAACTAAGGCCGTCTCCGGACTCCTAGAACCACTGGCCATGAAGACTCTGGTCACACAATGATGACCTCTGCAAAAGCCACTGCAAAAGCAAAGGGTATGACTGCAAAATCTCAGTTTACACTCGTCTCCTTCATGCAGGCTGATGTATTAGCTCCTGGCCATTTAGTCTTCTCAGCCAATGCACAGCAACACCTCAACCACCCCCAGCCCCAATGATATGATCAGGAGCATTGGTTGAAGTACTCAGTCTGCCTTTTGGTTCACCCATTACACCTCCTTCTCATTCATGTATTCCATTCCGAAATGGGAGCCCCTCACTAAAAAGGCAGTGCTAATTTTAAAAGCTCTCCCTCTTATATTGGTAGTCCAAGTAACTCTCTACTAAACAGGATCACCAACCTCGTCCTCCACAGGGACCCTGATGTCCGTGAGCCAGATAATTCCCCATTCCAACATGCAGAAGGAGAACCTATCCTTAAAGCAGAAAAGAAGGCCCATCACAAAGGTATCTGCAGCATTCTGAAAGACCATGTTTCATGAACTGACTCTTACCCTGCTGAAAACCTTCCACCGTGCCAACCTCCAGGTGAGGTGTTAAACCAAGGCAGCATCTGCCTGTTCCAGTGGTTCAGGTGGACGCTAAAGATTCTGTCGCACTATTTGAAGAAAAGCAGGGAGTTGTACTTTCCAACATTCTTCCCTCAAGCAACACCATCAAAAACAGATCCTCTGAGAATTCTGCGTTCCTCTAACTCTGGCTCGTGTCCATCCTTCACCTCACCCACCAATAGCGGCCGTGCCATCAGCCCAGAAAAGCCCGAAACTCTGGAATTCCCTCGCTAAACCTCTCCACCTCACTCTCCTCCTTTAAGACTCTCCTTAAAACCTACCTCTTTGACTCAGGTTTTTCTCACCCCTCTAAGTATCTCTTTCTTTGCCTCGGTGTCAATTGTTGTCTGATTACGTTGCTGTGAAGCACCTTGTGACGTTTTACTACATTGAAGGTGCTATATAAATGTAAGTTGTTGTTGTCACACAAACTGAACTGTCACATTTCCCTACAACACAACAGTGACTGCACTTCAAAATAATTCACTGAATGTGAAGCACTTTGGGACATTTCTGAGTGGTGTGATAAGGTGTTCTATCAATGCAAATTCTCTCTTGCTTTCTTCCTGTTAAATTCACGTCGATACACTTCATCTCCCAGCTATCCCAACTCATTCTTGCACTCTACTCCGCCTGCCTCTTGTTCATGTTGGCACTCGTCTCCCTTCCCCCCTCAATCCAAGCTGTCATTCTTACCCCTTCCCCAGTTCATGGTGGCTTTCCTCCCTTTGCTGCTCAGTTCAAACTGGTACCTTGAAACCTGTCCTTTTCCCCCAGTTCATGCGAGCACTCTTCTCCCCCACCCCTCCATTCTCAATTTAAGTAAGCACTTTTCCTTCTCCTACCCACTTTAAGCTGGCACTCTCCTCCTGCATTTCATGCTAGGTTCATCCCCCATCCCAGTTCATGCTGTACTCTCCCTTTGCTTTATAGTTCAGATTGCTTTAGTTTGGATATATGAAAGTGCTGAAAATCACTGTTTTACATTAGTAGATTCCTTCTAGGTTCCCATGGAACACAAAGTAAAACTTTCTTTCTTCAAACTGTGCAGACGGCCTGAGGGCACTTACAGAACACGCCTTTCCACGACAGAATAAAATTCAAGTTTAACTTTGTACTTTCAACAAAGCCCAAGTGGAAACTAATTTTAATTTTAATTATAATACTCTGAACAGATCTGCCTTTGCCTCATGTCTTCTGACTATCACCAGCCTTGCTGCAGCAGCATACCCTTATCTGAATGTCTCACTGTGAACAAATAATCCCAGCTCTCTGCATTTCACCTGCTTTGTAATGTATGCTACTTTATTTCTGAAAACAAGCTCGTTGTTCAATAGACTTCATGTAAATTTAAATACAGGAGGAATTCCAATGATCTTTACCTCATAATGCTGATCGGATGCAAAATGCATTGAGTTCCTTTTTCAGCTTCAACTGTACTTCCAATGGTGAGTTTATCGGTCGAGAAGAGAGTTGGGTGTGTTGTTTACCAGCTCATTGCTATGAATCATTTCCTGAATGTGAATCGAAACTAAACCGAGGAAACGAAACTAAGAACCAATGTGTTTATCCAAGAATTAGTGCTGCCAGCACAGTAACATTGTGTGCTGTCACAGAGCTCCACAGAGCCCATTATAAACATATGTATGATTAGGATCACAGGGCACACACAGATTACCCAAAAGTGTTTTAGAAGTTGCAAGGCTTTTATTAAAGAGCTAGGGCTAAAAATTCGGTTCCACCACGCCAGGTCTTTAGCGCCTGAAATTTAGCGCACGCCCGGATTCCCCTAGCGCCCGCCTGAAATTCAGTAGCGCCGCCCCAAGACGGCGGCGGGCGCTATTGCAGGGTTTGGACGCCTCGTTTGGGGCGAAGACTGTCAGTTTCCGACGCCCAGCTGCCGCTGCGGCAACCGATGCGGTGCGGCAGGCTGGGGTACTGCAGGCCTCCTCCTTCTCTTAAGGAGGAGCTGCCTGCAGCCGTGAGATCGCCGATGGAATCCCCCGGAAAATGAGCCCGGCACCACGGAGAAGTGCCGGGCTCGCGGGAGTCACACACCAATGCCGCGGGGGGGTGGTGCAGGAGTCCGGGGAGGGAGCTGCGGGCAGGCGGCCGCCGGAAAAGCGGCCGGCCGCCGCTCCACCTTTATGCGCCGGCCTTTCGGAGCTGCAACGCACCGTTTTGCAAACGCTGTTTGCGGCCGCGATGGGCGAGGCGGCCGCAACTCAATTTGGCCATCGGGACGGTTTATCATTGGAACCGGGGCGCTGCGCACACCGATGACGTCATCGGTGCCGGCGCAGCGCTAACGGCTAACGCCAATGTTAGGGACGAACTCAATTTCGGGCGTTAAAAACTTACGGCGCAAACCCACTCTATAGCCAAAAAGTGGGCGCAAACGCAACTGAATTTCTAGGCCCTACAGTTTTAAAGCATAATCAGATATTACATATGGTTTAAGCTGAGTATAATAGACATACAACTCGTGACAGTAGAAAGCGATCTACGACTCCCGAAGCGGAACACCATGACCGGACGGGCGGTTGGTTGGATGTTTGATGAGGCAGCGTGGAGGTCTTGGGTCAGCAAGGCTCTGCAGTCAGCAACAGCAGTCGCCTCCGTTGATTCCTCCCCCTGGCTGTTGGAGGTGTTAGGCCTGAGCCAGCATTGATCCACCTCAGAGGCTGAACTTAGTCAAGGTGTTAGGCCGGAACCAGCATTGATTTCCACCTCGAAGAAGCCTTCGCCCCTCGCTGTCTGACTTCTGCTCTCAGCCCACTATATTTATAGTTATTTCGGTGGGCCGTGATCTATCTAATGTCAATCACCTATACGCATCTATATCCCAAGTGTGATGTGGGAAAACATCCCTCACTGCTTCTTTCTGCATGGCTGCAGAGGCCTTTTCTCTAATCTTTCTGAAGAATGTTTTGTCATGTTTCTTCAAGGACACTTTATGCTTCGTGGCTCCTTATTGCCTAGCTAGTACTATCCTCCTGTGTTTTCTTGCATTTTACGACCTTGTTATTGTGGTGTATGTAACCTGTTCCACCTTAAGAGAACTACCTTAAGAGATGTACTACTTTCTCTTGGCTGCTGTATACTGTAATACTGTAATACCGGTGGTGACCACACCGGTATATAAGTGTTGTTCAAGGATTTGCTGGGCAGTTCAGCCCTGACCTTCGAATAGTAAAGACCTGTTAAAAGTTATTCTTGTTGTCTGTGTCCAGTGATTGATCCTAAACCTAACTGGAACATACAGACTCAACAGTGGCGACGAGTCCAATCTTACCCTGTGGCAAAATTACATCCAAGGCAGCTTCGTCCTCAAAACGGGCGTCGAGAAGAGGCATCCGCCCTCATCATCCTGCTGAGCACCATCGCACGGGAGGCATCGAGAACCCGGGTTAAAAAGAAAAAGAATTCTGACCACGAAGCCCTCCATCAGCGACAGGCAGTGTTCATCCCTTCTACCACGGTGGTGGGTAAGCCGATCAGCGACACGAGCAGAAAGTCGGCCACGTTGGCTGTGGAGTAGGGGAGGGGAAACGGAGGAATAAGGGCGGAGAGCTCAACCACGGCCGGTAGAAAGGGCCGGGCTGCAATCGAGGCCGAGAGGCGCAGCGACTGGGGCAGCTTAAGGCTCGAGAGCCGCGGAGAACTCAAACGCAGCCGGTGTACAGGACCGGGCTGCGAGCGGGGCTGCGAGGCAAAACAGCGTCGGGGAGTTGAGAAGCTTAAGGCACGAGAGCCACGGATAATTCAAACGCAGCCGGTGTAAAGGACCGGGCTGCAAGCGGGGCTGCAAGGCAAAGCAGCGTCGGGGAGTGAGAACCGCTGGGGAGGCGAGAACGGCAGCAGCAAGGCAATCGCCATTGCAGCCAGCGGGGGAAGAAGGCAAACGCGGGAATCCACCATTGTAGTCGGCGGGGAAGAAGACGAGCGCGGGAAAGACCGCCAAGCGCGGGAAGCTGCCATTTTAGTAAGCGGGGGAAGAAGACAAGCGCGGGAAGCCGCCATTTAAAAAAAACTTTAAAAATTTTAAAAACTTGCAAGGATGCCTAAACATGGGAGCATTAATACCTTTGATAGTGATGTCGAAGATTGGACCACGTATGTAGAACGCCTGGAAGTTTATTGTAAAGCAAATAAGGTACCAGATGAGGAGAAAGCATTAACCTTATTAAGCTCAATGGGGGCGAAGACATACGGGCTATTGAAGCACCTTCTATCAACAAATAAACCGGCGGATCAGACCTTCGTGAATATTGTTACTGTCCTGAAAAATCATTTAAACCCCACACCGCTGATGATAGCGGAACGATTTAAATTTTACAGAAGAACGCAGTTGAAAGACGAAAGCAACGCTGAATTTTTAATTGAACTACGTAAGCTATCGAAGTACTGTCAGTTTGGGACAGGGCTAGCAGATGCGCTGAGAGATAAATTTGTGTGTGGATTGTTAAAAGAAGGAACACAAAAGCGACTGCTTGAAGAGAATGATCTTACGCTTGATAAAGCTGTCACTATTGCAGCATCGCAAGAAGCCGCAGCCAGAGGCACTGCGGAAATGCAGCTATGGTCACCGGAACTCTGCACCAATCAAATGGTCTTGAGTACAGTAAAATGTTATCATTGTGGAAAGACAACGCACGATCAGAACCAGTGCTGGTTCAAAAATCAGGAATGCAGAAAATGTGGCAGGCTTGGTCACATAGCTAAAGTATGCCGGTCAGGAAAGAAGACCAGCAACAAAAAGTCACCGCAGGAAAAGTACAAAAAGGTACACAAGGTGACAGAGAACAGTTCGAACGAACAGAAGTCAGATTCAGACGCCAGCAGTAATGAACTGGGTAGTCTAAGAGTACACAATGTTGGTAAGGAAGCAGACCTCCAAACAATTTGGGTCACACTTCAGATAGCAGGAGTCCAAGTGAAGATGGAATTGGACACTGGATCGGCATTGACGGTCATGAATAAGAAAGATTATAAAAGGTTATTCCCACATATTCCCCTGCGGGATATGGAGATTGTATTGAAAACATACACGGGGCAAAGAGTATACCCCATCAGGAAGATAGAGGTAAAGGTGGTCCACAAGGGCAAAGAAAGCCGAGGAATGGACTTATATGTGCTACCTGAGGGAGGTCCACCACTACTGGGATGGGAGTGGATTAGGAAAATAAATATGGACTGGCATTCCTTTAAAGCACTAACGGTAGATTCCGGTACAAAAGATGTCAAACCTAAACGATTGTCCAGAATATTGGACGATGCTAAAGAGGTGTTCCAACAAGGACTGGGAACACTGAGAGGAATTACGGCAAACATCAAGATTGAAGAACATGCAAACCCGAAATTTTTCAAAGCCAGACCGGTACCTTATGCAATACGACCTGCTGTGGAAGCTGAGCTGGAAGGGCTAGAACATTCAGGAGTACTGTCTAAGGTAGACTGGAGTGAGTGGGCCACGCCCATTGTCCCAGTCATGAAGCGTTCATCGAGCAACAAGCCGGGGGAACCGGGGAAGGTTCGCATCTGTGGTGATTTCAAGATCACTGTTAATCCGGTGCTTCACACGGTGCAGTATCCGCTTCCACGGATTGAGGATATCTTCGCTTCATTGTCTGGTGGGAAACACTTCACCAAGGTAGACCTGGCACAGGCGTACTTACAGATGGAAGTTGAGGAAGAGTCACGCCAGTATCTCACGATCAACACGCATAGAGGCTTGTACCGGTATAATAGACTGGTTTTTGGAGTGGCATCAGCTCCAGCAATTTGGCAGAGGGCCATGGAGCAGGTATTACAGGGAATTCCAGGTACACAATGTTACCTGGACGATATTCTGATTACAGGAGATGATGACGAGGAACACCTTGCAAACTTGGAACTGGTGCTCACCAGATTGAAAGAATATGGTCTTCGAGTTAATCGCCAGAAATGTGAATTCTTTCAGAAGCGGATCTCGTACTGTGGTCATGTCATTGACCAGGAGGGGCTTCATAAGTCTCCTGACAAGATTGAAGCTGTTGTGAAGGCTCCCGCTCCGGATAATGTATCCCAATTGAGGTCGTTTCTAGGGTTGATTAACTATTACCATAAGTTTCTGCCAAATTTATCCACGGTGCTGCACCCGCTGAACGCTCTTTTGCAGAAGGGAGTACCATGGAAGTGGAGCGAGGACTGTAAGAGGGCCTTTCGCGAAAGCAAGGCATTGATCACCTCAGAGGAAGTGTTGGCTCACTTCAATCCAACGCTGCCTATTCGTTTGGCTTGTGATGCTTCTCCATATGGTATTGGGGCAGTACTCTCACACAAGTTGCCAAATGGCCAGGAGAGGCCAGTTGCGTTCGCATCCAGATCATTGACCTCCGCTGAGCGCAATTATGCTCAGATAGATAGGGAGGCTCTCAGCCTTGTGTGGGGAGTAAAGAAGTTTAATCATTACCTGCAGGGCCAAAAGTTTACGCTTCTGACAGACCACCAGCCGTTGGTATCCATTTTTAACCCTAAGAAGGGTGTTTCGGTAATGACAGCACAGAGACTCCAGAGATGGTCCCTTTTCCTAGGGGCACATCAATATCAGATAGAATTCAAAGGTACAAAGCAGCATGGTAATGCTGATGGGCTGTCGCGCCTGCCACTACCTACAGAGGAGGAGGCACCGACGGTTGATCCTGTGGAGTTATTTCACTCGACCATCATCGAATGTTTACCAGTCACCAATGCAAGTATTGAAAGAGAAACCAGGAACGACCCGACACTGTCCAGGGTCTACGAAGTGACAGTGAAGGGATGGCCAGCACATGGTGATCCACTGTTACCGGCATTCTCAGCAAGACGAGACCAGCTGTCCGTCTGTCAATGAACATTGATGTATGGAACAAGAGTGATTATTCCTCCTAAGTTAAGAGAGAGAGTTCTAAAGGAACTGCATGAAGGTCATCTGGGGGGTGTCAAGGTGAAAAGCCTTGCTAGGGCTTATGTGTGGTGGCCGGGTATCGACCAACAGATAGAGGAGCTGACGAAAAGCTGCTCAGGGTGCCAAAAAGTGCAAAATGCACCGCCAATTGCACCACTGCATCCATGGGAATGGCCTTCAACCCCATGGCAACGTGTACATATTGATTTTGCTGGTCCTTTCATGGACTCCATGTTTTTAATTGCGGTGGACGCTCATTCTAAATGGCCAGAAGTGATTAAGATGACTACCACTACCTCGGAAAAGACGATCGCGGTGTTAAGAACGATATTTGCGAGAAATGGATTGCCAGAACAAATATGTTCAGACAATGGACCGCAGTTCATGTCAGAAGAATTCCAGGGGTTCATGAAGAAGAATGGGGTGAAACATTATACCTCTGCCCCATATCATCCGGCTACAAACGGGTTGGCCGAGAGATTTGTACAAACGTTTAAAAAAGCAATAAAGGCCATGAGCGAAGATCAGATTCCACTACAACACAAGGTGGACAAATTCCTACTGGCATATCGAAACGCCACTCATGCAGTGACAAACCAAAGTCCTGCCATGATGTTCTACAACAGGAGGTTGCGGTCCAGGTTGGACTTGTTAAAACCAAATGTGCGGAGGGAAGTTGAAAACAAACAGTTCCAGCATATAAATAACAAGACCACTCGGAGTTTCGAAATAGGACAACCAGTGTTAGCCCGGGACTATAAAAACGAGAAATGGCAATCTGGAACAATTCGGGCCAGACAAGGACCCCTGATGTACATGGTAGATATTGGTGAAAATGTAATACGGCGTCATGCTGACCAACTGGTAGAATCGAGAACAAGGGTCGAACCCATGGTTACGGCAGAGACAACCGTGAAAGAAGTTAGTGAACCTGAAGCATCTACCTCAGAAGTGAATGTACCTGATGATGAGGCCCAATCCATAAGAGACCAACTAGATGAGTCACCCCAGCAACGAGAATCAGAGACCACTGAAAGGCGTTATCCAACTCGAATCAGGAGGCCTCCTCAGAGACTGAATCTTTGGACTGTTTTGCATGAAGTTGTATATATATATATGTTATTATGTTATGTTAAATGGGGATATAACTGTTAAGCTAAAAAGGGAGGATTGTGGTGTATGTAACCTGTTCCACCTTAAGAGAACTACCTTAAGAGATGTACTACTTTCTCTTGGCTGCTGTATACTGTAATACTGTAATACCGGTATATAAGTGTTGTGCAAGGATTTGCTGGGCAGTTCAGCCCTGACCTTCGAATAGTAAAGACCTGTTAAAAGTTATTCTTGTTGTCTGTGTCCAGTGATTGATCCTAAACCTAACTGGAACATACAGACTCAACAGTTATCATTTTGGTGTTTGTTACTTGACCTTGCTGACACTTCACCCATTCGTTCCTGACTGCATTTTCATTTCTGTTCTAAGAGTCAAACTTCATCTATGAATCTCATAGCTGTTTCTTACAATTCCCTTCTTTTCGAAGGAAATATCCTTATTGACTTCTCACAACTTACTCTTAACTACTCTAGCTAATTCTAAGTTATTGGCTCACCTCCCCATCCATTTGATTAGGTGCCGTAGGTAGCAGATCAGTATTACCAAGATTATCAGCATGGATCCTTGCCCTGCTACTGAGAACAGGGTCAGCATCCTTAACCAAGGAGTTTGGCTAACATTGTAGACTGATTCATACCACTTCCGTTCCCCTAGCTTTTGGATTTCTGATTACATCTCCTCACTCTGCTGGGTCATTTTTACTAAGTGAGCTTCTGAGGTGCCAGTCCTATCTAAGATTGATTTGAGGTTCAGAGATAATGGGGGAATGGGGTGGTTGAATTGGGTCACGGCCTCGAGCGCTTGGTTCTGCATGGAGACGTTAACTCTGAGTTCTGTGATGTTGTGAGCTGAGACGGGGAGTAGGACCTGACCCCCTATTATGGTTGTTTGGGTCGGCTTAAAGCAGAATGTAGGGCTCTGGATGGGACATTCCTGATTCCCATGTTTCATTGTCTTGGCATCGGTAGTGACACAGTACTTTCCCATCTGGAGGTACGTATATTTTGCGCTATCTGGCCCCCACCGCCGGACGCTTAGGTCGCACGTGGGTGACTTTGGATCCAGGGTGAAGCCACAGGTTGACTTTCCCGGGTTCCTTACATCACAGCGGCACAAATAGGCCCCTCCTCGATCGGAGCAGCATTCGGTGTTGGGGCTATCCCAAGTCCAAGCTTGGTTGATCAGGATCGGGGGGGGGGAGTTTCATATGATGTGTGGATGTCCCGGTCCATGGTCCCTATGGATTTTACCTTGAATACTTCCCATTCGCCTTCTACCTGGAGGCGGGGTAGCCACAAAACCACCGATACCACGCTTCCCTAAACTCCGTTCCCTTTAACTAGGTAAGACAACCTGTGTTGTTGGGCTCCTCTGGTGTAGTTGTGCCCGGCGAACCATCTATTAATCAGGCTGTCATTTATGAAGGATGGAATTCGATTGTCTCCTATATCTCTGAGTCCGTCTGCTATCTGGCTGAGCATATAATATGTTTTTCTCTGATTCCCCCTTAACCTTGATGATTTCATTAATTGTTTTTTCTATTTGTTGGAACACCTTTTAGACACAAAAGGCATCAAGGGGTATGGGGATAGAGCGGGAGTATGGTATTGAGATAGGGGATCAGCCATGATATTGAATGGCGGAGCAGGCTCGAAGGGCCGAATGGCCTATTCCTGCTCCTATTTTTCTACGTTTCTATGTGGTAGCGAGTTCCACATTCTCACCACTCTTAGGGAATTCAGGAGAAACTTCTTTACTATTGTATTTATTAGTGACTTTCTTATATTTACGGCTCCTAGTCCTGGTCTCGCCCACAAGTGGAAATATCTTGTCTACGCCTACCCTATCAAACACCCCCCCACCCATACAATTTTGAAGACCTCTATCAGGATCCCCCCCCCCCCCCACCTGCCTCCTCTTTTCTAATGTATAAGCTATGAAGTGGAATAGCAAAGGTTAATATTGAGCAGTATTTCAAGTAAAGTCATGACTGCAGGCACGGTTCAAACTGGTAAAGGAAAGTACAGGATTAATGTCAGGAAGCACTTCTTCATGCAGTGAGTGATTAATAGCTGGGCGAGAATCGGCGGGAATCGCGGGCTGAGCGGCTGTATAAAGGCTCCCGAGACACAGGTAAGGCCTCAGTGTGAGAATCGGCGGGAATCGCGGGCTGAGCAGCTGTATAAAAGCTCCCGAGACCCAGGTAAGGCCTCAGTGCGAGAATCGGCAGGAATCACGGGCTGAGCAGCTGTATAAAGGCTCCCGAGACCCAGGTAAGGCTTCAGTGCGAGAATCGGCGGGAATCGCGGGCTGAGCGGCTGTATAAAGGCTCCCGAGACCCAGGTAAGACCTCAGTGCGAGAATCGGCGGGAATCGCGGGCTGAGCGGCTGTATAAAGGCTCCCGAGACCCAGGTAAGACCTCAGTGCGAGAATCGGCGGGAATCGCGGGCTGAGCAGCTGTATAAAAGTCCCCAGAGACCCAGGTAAGGCCTCAGTGCGAGAATCGGTGGGAATCGTGGGCTGAGCGGCTGTATAAAGGCTCCGGAGACCAATCTCCAATCTTGGAACTCAGAGGGAGGGAGAGAGGTAAAAAGTAATCCAAGTGTGACGTCACCAGAAAGCGGGTAAGTGATTGGTTGGTGAGTATTTCTCTCTTTTTTAAGCTTAAACCCTGTGGTTTATAGTTTCTAAGGTGCGATATTCATCATCTAGAATCGGGGCAGAGGGTGTTTAAGAATAATATTAATACATTTAATTAATTACATAGAATGGGAGATCAGGTGATGTGTTGCTGCTACAATATGTGGGAGCTGGTGGACACCATTGATGCCCACGGTGATCACATTTGCAGTAAGTGTTGGCTGTTCGAGGAATTCCAGCTCCGTGTTGAAGAGCTGGAGTCCGAGCTTCAAACACTGAGACACATCAGGGAGGGGGCGAGTTACCTGGACTCTGTGTATCAGGAGGTAGTCACACCAATTAGATTAATTCATTCAGATGTAGTCCGTGGCCAGGGTCAGGATGGTGTGACTAGAAGTGAGGCAGGTACGGGGATCCAGGAGGTAGTCACAGAATCACAGAAATCACAGAAACCCCACAGTGCAGATAGAGGCCATTTCGGCCCATCGAGCCTGCACCGACACATATCCCACCCGATCCCCGTAACCCCTACACCAACACATATCCCACCCTATCCCCGTAACCCCACGTATTTAATCCCCCTAACACTAAGGGTCAATTTATCATAGCCAATCAACCTAACCCGCACATCTTTGGACTGTGGGAGGAAACCGGAGCACCCGGAGAAAACCCACGCAAACACAGGGAGAATGTGCAAACTCCACACAGACAGTCACCCGAGGCCGGATTCGAACCCGGGTCCCTGGTGCTGTGAGGCAACAGTGCTAACCACTATGCCACCGTGCTGCCCGTTTGCCACCGTAGTGTTGGAGGAGCCGCAGCCCTTGCTCTTGTCCAACAGGTTTGAGGCTCTTACTCCCTGTGAGGATGGGAACGGGGACTGCGGGGAGGATGAGCAACCCGGCCACAGCACCGTGGAGTGGGGGGCCATTCAAGTGGGGGGAGATAAAAGAAATATTGTAGTGGTAGGGGATAGTATCATTAGGGGGATAGATAGAGTTCTTTGCAGCCGAGAGCGAGAGTCCCGAAGGCTGTGTTGCCTGCCCGGTGCCAGGGTTAAGGACACCTCCTCTGGGCTGGAGAGAAACTTGGAGTGGGAGGGGAAGGATCCAGTTGTCATGGTCCATGTTGGTACCAACGACATAGATAGGACAAGGAAGGAGGTTCTGCTGAGGGAGTTTGAGCAGCTAGGGGCCAAATTAAAAAGCAGAACCACAAGGGTAATAATCTCTGGATTACTACCTGAGCCACGTGCAAATTTGGCTAGGGTAAATAAAATTAGAGAGTTAAATGCGTGGCTCAAAGACTAGTGTGGGAGAAATGGGTTTTGCTTCCTGGGACACTGGCATCAGTACTGGGACAGGAGAGAGCTGTTCCGTTGGGACGGACTTCACTTGGCCAGTGCTGGGACTAGAGTCCTGGTGAATCGAATAACTAGGGCTGTAGGGAGGGCTTTAAACTAATTAGTGGGGGGGTGGTGTTAAGGGAGCGAAAAATAAAAATGACAGCGGAGAAGGCAATAGAGCAAGGTAGCAGTGGGGGAATTAAAAACCAGAGCGTGTCAGGAAGGGACAGAATGTATAATGATAAAGGTAAAGTAGTAAAAGGGGTAAAAGCAGGAATAAATTGTCAGAAAACTTATTTGAAAGTTCTTTATCTGAATGCACGCAGCATTCGTAACAAAATTGACGAGTTGACGGTACAAATAACTACACATGGGTATGATCTGGTGGCCATTACGGAAACATGGCTGCAAGATAATCATGACTGGGAACTAAACATACAAGGGTATTTGACAATTAGGAAGGACAGACAGGAAGGAATGGGAGGTGGGGTTGCTATGTTAATCAAGGATGGAATCACTGCAATAGTCAGGAATGATATTGGTCAAAGGATCAGGATAGTGAAAGAGTTTGGGTGGAGATACGGAATAATAAGGGGAAAAAGTCACTAGTGGGCGTAGTCTATAGGCCTCCTAACAGTTGCAACTCTGTTGGTCGGAGTATAAATCAGGAAATAGTTGGGGCTTGTAATAAGGGAACAGCTATAATCATGGGGGATTTTAACTTTCATATTGACTGGACTAATCAAATTGGGCATGGCAGCCTTGAGGAAGAGTTCATAGAGTGTATTAGGGACGGGTTCCTTGAGCAGTATGTAACTGAACCAACCAGGGGGCAGGCAATCTTAGATCTGGTCCTGTGTAATGAGACAGGATTAATAAAAAATGTCCTAGTAAAGGATCCCCTTTGAATGAGTGACCATAATATGGTTGAATTCCAAATTCAGTTTGAGGATGAGAGAGTTGGATCTCAAACCAGCGTACTGAGCTTAAATAAAGGAGACTATGAAGGTATGAGAGTAGAATTGACTAAAGTGGACTGGGAAAACAGATTAAAGTGTAAGACGGTACAAGAGCAGTGGTCTACATTCAAGGAGATATTTCACATCTTTCAAGATAAATATATTCCACTGAGGAAAAAGGGGAATAAAAGAAAAGACAGCCATCCGTGGCTTAGTAAAGTAATAAAGGATAGTATCCGACTGAAAACAAGGGCATATAAAGTAGCCAAATCTAGTGGGAGGATAGAAGATTGGGAAGCATTTAAAAGCCAGCAAACAATAACTAAAAGATTAATTAAGAAAGGGAAGATAGATTATGAAAGTAAACTAGCAAAAAATATAAAAACAGATAGCAAGAGTTTCTACAGCCATATAAAAAGAAAAAGGGTGGCTAAAGTGAACGTTGGTCCCTTAGAGGATGGGACCGGGAAACTAGTGATGGGGAACATGGAGATGGCAAAGACGCTGAACAAATATTTTGTATCAGTCTTTACAGTAGAGGACACTAAAAATATCCCAACACTGGACAAACAGGGGGCAATGGGGGGGGAGGAGCTAAACACGATTAAAATCACTAAGGAGATGGTACTCAGTAAAATAATGGGACTTAAGGCGGATATATCCCCCGGACCTGATGGCCTACATCCTAGGGTCTTGAGAGAAGTGGCGGTAGGGATTGTGGATGCATTGGTGATTATTTTTCAGAACTCCCTGGACTCAGGAAAGGTCCCGGCAGATTGGAAAACTGCTAATGTAACACCCTTATTTAAGAAGGGAAGTAGACAAAAAGCTGGAAACTATAGACCAGTTAGCCTAACATCTGTGGTTGGCAAAATGTTGGAGTCCATTATTAAGGAAACAGTAACAGAGCATTTGGATAAACATAATTTAATAGGACAGAGTCAGCATGGTTTTATGAAGGGGAAGTCATGTTTGACAAATTTGCTCGAATTCTTTGAGGATGTAACACACAGGGTGGATAAAGGGGAACCAGTGGATGTAGTGTATTTGGACTTCCAAAAGGCATTTGACAAGTTTCCACACAAAAGATTACTGATCAAGATAAGAAATCATGGGATTGGGGGTAATATACTGGCATGGGTGGAAGATTGGCTATCTAACAGAAAACAAAGAGTTGGGATAAATGGTTCATTCTCGGGCTGGCAATCAGTAACTAGTAGTGTTCCGCAGGGGTCAGTGCTGGGACCCCAACTCTTTACAATCTATATTAATGATTTGGAGGAAGGGACCGAGTGCAACATATCCAAGTTTGCCGACGATACAAAGATGGGAGGGAAAGCAGTGAGTGAGGAGGACATAAAAAACCTGCAAAAGGACATAGACAGGCTAAGTGAGTGGGCAGAGATTTGGCAGATGCAATATAATGTTGGAAAGTGTGAGGTTATGCACTTTGGCAGAAAAAATCAAAGAGCAAGTTATTATCTAAATGGAGAGAAACTGCAAAGTGCTACAGTACAAAGGGATCTGGGGGTCCGGGTGTGTGGTGTATGTAACTTGTTCCACCTTAAGAGAACTTAAACCTGTTCCACCTTAAGAGATGTACTACTTTCTCTGGCTGCTGTATACGGTAATACCGATGGTGACCACACCGGTATATAAGTGCTGTGTAGTAATTTGCTGGGTAGTACAGCCCTAACCTCCGAATAGTAAAGACCTATTGAAAAGTTATTCTTGTAGTCTGTGTCAGTAATTGACCTTAAATATAACTGGAACACACAGACTTAACAGTGGCGACGAGTCCGATCTTACCCTGCGGCAGTTTACATCCACGGCAGCTTCGTCCTCAGAACGGGCGTCGAGAAGAGGCATCCACCCTCATCATCCTGCTGAACAGCACGTCGCGCGGGAGGCATCGAGGACCCGGAGTGAAGAAGAGAAATTCTGAACTCGAAGCCCCCATCAGCGGCAGACAGCTATCTTCCTTCTACCACGGTGGTGGGTAAGGCAATCAGCGAAAGTCGGCCGTGTTGGCTGTAGCGAAGGGGAGGGAAGACGGAGGAAAGAGGGCGGTGAAATTGACCACAGCCGGTGAAAAGGGCCGGGCCGCATTCGGGCCGAAAGGCGCAGCGACTGGGGCAGCTGAAGGCGCAAGAGCCGCGGTGAATTCGAACGCAGCGGGTGCACATAACCGGGCTGCAAGAAGGGCTGCGAGGCGTGACGGCAGGGAAGCATGAATGCCCACGGGAACCGCGGTGGAGTAGAAGCAGCGTCAGGGGAGTTGTTAATCACTGGGGAGGCGAGACCGGCAGCAGCACAGCAATCGCCATTGCAGCCAGCGGGTGAAGAAGACGAGCGCGGGAAAGACCGCCAAGCGCGGGAAGCCACCATTTTGGAAAAAAAAAATTGCAAAGATGCCTAAACATGGGAACATTAATACTTTTGATAGAAGTTTATTGTAGAGCAAATAAGATACCAGATGGGGAGAAAGCACTAACCTTATTAAACTTAATGGGTGCGAAGACATACGGGCAATTGAAACACCTTCTATCACCAGAGAAACTGGCGGATAAGACTTTTGCAGATATTGTTACCGTCCTGAAAAATCATTTAAGCCCCACGCCGCTGATGCTAGCGGAACGATTTAAATTTTACAGCAGAAAGCAGCTGAAAGATGAAAGCAATGCTGAATTTTTAATTGAATTGCGTAAGCTAGCAAAGTACTGTCAGTTTGGAACAGGACTAACAGATGCGCTGAGAGATAAATTTGTGTGTGGATTGTTAAAAGAAGAGACACAAAAGCGACTGCTTGAGGAGAATGAGCTGACGCTTGATAAAGCTGTCGCTATGGCAGCATCGCACGAAGCCGCAGCGAGAGGCACGGCGGTAATGCAGCTACGGTCACCGGAACTCAGCACAAATCAAATGGTCTTGGGTACAGTAAAATGTTATCGTTGTGGAAAGACAACGCACGATCAGAACCAGTGCTGGTTCAAAAATAAGGAATGCAGAAAATGTGGCAGGCTTGGTCACATAGCTAAAGTATGCCGGTCAGGAGAGAAGACCAGCAACAAAAGTCACCGCAGGGAAAGTACAGAAAGGTACACAAGGTGACAGAGAACAGTTCGAACGAACAGAAGTCAGATTCAGACGCCAGCAGTAATGAACTGGGTAGCTTAAGAGTACACAACGTTGGTAAGGAAGCAGACCTCCAGACAATTTGGGTCACACTTCAGATAGCAGGAGTCCAAGTGAAGATGGAATTGGACACTGGATCGGCATTGACGGTCATGAATAAGAAAGATTACAAAAGGTTATTCCAACATATTCCCCTACGGGATACGGAGATTGTATTGAAAACATACACGGGGCAAAGAGTATACCCCATCGGAAAGATAGAGGTAAAGGTGGTCCACAAGGGCAAAGAAAGCCGAGGAATGGACTTATATGTGCTACCTGAAGGAGGTCCACCACTACTGGGACGGGAGTGGATTAGAAAAATGAATATGGACTGGCATTCCTTAAAAGCACTAACGGTAGATGCCAGGGAAACAGATGTCAAACCTAAACGATTGTCCAGAATATTGGACGATGCTAAAGAGGTGTTCCAGCAGGGACTGGGAACACTGAGAGGAATTACGGCAAACATCAAGATTGAAGAACATGCACAACCAAAATTTTTCAAAGCCAGACCGGTACTGTATGCGATACGACCTGCTGTGGAAGCGGAGCTGGAAGCGCTAGAACGTTCAGGAGTACTGTCTAAGGTAGACTGGAGTGAGTGGGCTACGCCCATTGTTCCCGTGATGAAACGTCCTTCGAGCAACAAGCCGGGAGAACCAGGGAAGGTTCGCATCCGTGGAGATTTCAAGATCACTGTTAATCCGGTGCTTCACACGGTGCAGTATCCGCTTCCGCGGATTGAGGATATCTTCGCTTCATTGTCGGGCGGGAAACACTTCACCAAGATAGACCTGGCGCAGGCGTACTTACAGATGGAAGTTGAGGAAGAGTCACGCCAGTACCTCACGATCAACACGCATAGAGGCTTGTACCGGTATAATAGACTGGTTTTTGGAGTGGCATCGGCTCCAGCAATTTGGCAGAGGGCCATGGAGCAGGTATTACAGGGAATTCCAGGCACACAATGTTACCTGGACGATATTCTGATTACAGGAGATGGTGACGAGGAACACCTCGCAAATTTGGAACTGGTGCTCATCAGATTGAAAGAATATGGACTTCGAGTTAATCGGCAGAAATGTGAGTTCTTTCAGAAGCGGATCTCGTATTGTGGCCATGTCATTGACCAGGAGGGACTTCATAAGTCTCCTGACAAGATCGAAGCGGTTGTGAAGGCTCCTGCTCCAGTTAATGTATCTCAGTTGAGGTCGTTCCTAGGATTGATTAACTATTACCATAAGTTTCTGCCAAATTTATCCACGGTACTGCACCCGCTGAACGCTCTTTTGCAGAAGGGAGTACCATGGGAGTGGAGCGAGGACTGTAAGAAGGCCTTTCGCAAAAGCAAGGAATTGATAACCTCAGAGGAAGTGTTGGCTCACTTCAACCCAACACTGCCTATTCGTTTGGCTTGTGATGCTTCTCCATATGGTATTGGGGCAGTACTCTCACACGAGTTGCCAAATGGCACGGAGAGGCCAGTCGCGTTCGCATCCAGATCATTGACCTCCGCTGAGCGCAACTATGCTCAGATAGATAGGGAGGCTCTCAGCCTTGTGTGGGGAGTAAAGAAGTTTAATCATTACCTGCAGGGCCAAAAGTTTACGCTTCTGACAGACCATCAGCCGTTGGTATCCATTTTTAACCCTAAGAAGGGTGTGTCGGTGATGACAGCACAGAGACTCCAGAGATGGTCCCTTTTCCTAGGGGCACATCAATATCAGATAGAATTCAAAGGTACAAAGCAGCATGGTAATGCTGATGGGCTGTCGCGCCTGCCACTACCTGAAGAAGAGGAGACAACGAAGGTTGACCCTGTTGAGTTATTTCACTCGACCATCATCGAGTGTTTACCAGTCACCAGTGCAAGTATTGAAAGAGAAACCAGGAACGACCCGACACTGTCCCGAGTCTACGAGGTGACAGTGAAGGGATGGCCAGCACATGGTGATTCTCTGTTACCGGCATTCTCGGCAAGACGAGACCAGCTGTCCGTCTGTCAAGGGACATTAATGTATGGAACGAGAGTGATTATTCCTCCTAAGTTAAGGGAAAGAGTTCTAAAGGAACTGCATGAAGGTCATCTGGGGGGAGTCAAGATGAAAAGCCTTGCTAGGGCTTATGTGTGGTGGCCGGGTATCGACCAACAGATAGAGGAGCTGACGAAAAGCTGCTCAGGGTGCCAAAAAGTGCAAAATGCACCTCCGATTGCACCGCTGCATCCATGGGAATGGCCTTCAGCCCCATGGCAACGCGTACATATTGACTTTGCTGGTCCATTCATGGACTCCATGTTTCTAATTGCGGTGGACGCACATTCTAAATGGCCAGAAGTGATCAAGATGACTACCACTACTTCAGAAAAGACAATTGCGGTGTTAAGAACGATATTCGCAAGGAACGGATTGCCAGAACAAATATGTTCCGACAACGGACCACAGTTCGTGTCAGAAGAATTCCAAAAATTCTTAAAGAAGAATGGGGTGAAACATTATATCTCTGCCCCATATCATCCGGCTACAAATGGGTTGGCCGAGAGATTTGTACAAACATTCAAAAAGGCAATAATGGCCATGAGCGAAGATCAGATTCCACTACAACATAAGGTGGACAAGTTTCTACTGGCATATCGAAACGCCGCTCATGCAGTGACAAACCAAAGTCCTGCCATGATGTTTTATAACAGGAAGTTGCGGTCCAGGTTGGACTTGTTAAAACCAAATGTGCGGAGGGAAGTTGAAAACAAACAGTTCCAGCATATAAATAACAAGACCACTCGGAGTTTCGAGGTAGGACAACCAGTGTTGGCCAGGGACTATGGAAACGAGAAATGGCAATCCGGAACAATTCGGGCCAAACAAGGACCCCTGATGTACACGGTAGATGTTGGTAAAAATGTAATACGGCGTCATGCTGACCAACTGGTAGAATCGAGAACAAGGGTCGAACCCATGGTTACGACAGAGACAACCGTGGAAGAAGTTAGTGAACCTGAAGCATCTACCTCGGCAGTGAATGTACCTGATGATGATGTCCAAGACATAAGAGAGCAACTGGAGGAGTCACCTCAGCAACAAGAATCAGAGACCCCTGAAAGGCATTATCCAACTCGAATCAGGAGGCCTCCTGAGAGA
This sequence comes from Somniosus microcephalus, assembly GCF_052327205.1. Lineage (NCBI taxonomy): Eukaryota > Metazoa > Chordata > Chondrichthyes > Squaliformes > Somniosidae > Somniosus > Somniosus microcephalus. The sequence continues at coordinate 91,350 of NW_028225824.1, read as the reverse complement.
CTGAACCTTTGAACTGTTTCTACATGAAGTTGTATATGTATATATGTTATTATGTTATGTTAAATGGGGATATAACTGTTAAGCTAAAAAGGGAGGATTGTGGTGTATGTAACTTGTTCCACCTTAAGAGAACTTAAACCTGTTCCACCTTAAGAGATGTACTACTTTCTCTGGCTGCTGTATACGGTAATACCGGTGGTGACCACACTGGTATATAAGTGCTGTGTAGCAATTTGCTGGGGAGTACAGCCCTAACCTCCGAATAGTAAAGACCTATTGAAAAGTTATTCTTGTAGTCTGTGTCAGTAATTGACCTTAAATATAACTGGAACACACAGACTTAACAGGGTGCATGAAACACAAAAAGTTAGTATGCAGGTGCAGCAGGTGATCAGGAAGTGATATACCTATCAATTCACCCAATGAAAAGCGACGAGTTAAGAAAGTAACTATAGGTTTTTATTGGCTAAATAACAGAGCCCACCCTCGTGGGTGATCGGATACAACAAGGAGGAATGCCAGCCAGTCGACTACCTTTATACCTGGGCAGGTAGGTGGAGTCATGGGCGGAGTCAGCAGTGGTCAGCCCAGGTATAACAGCGTGACAAGAGGCGACCTCGTATAGTGATACAACAGTGTGAACAGTGCTAACCATAGAGTAACAATATAACAGTGATAACTATAGTGTAACGATAGTGAACGATAAAAGTGGTTTACCACATTCACCCCTTGTTTAGATTTGAGTCCGGCGGGGTGAAGTGTACTACCAGTTCTGGTATGTCAGTCTGTCCAGAGGCCTCGTAAGCCTTTCTGATCGTCGCAGCGGCGGTGTTGCATTATCCGGTGTTAATGCTGGTGTCTGCGTGGTCGGCGAAGGCTCGTGGGGTTCCGGCATGCCGTCTACCTGGGCTGGAATTGGGGGGGTGGTGGGGGTGGTGAAGGTGGTGTCTCTGGAGTGCCCGAGGGTGCGAGATCTCGTAAGGAGACTGTGTCCTCCCGCACGTCTGGGTATGCCACATAGGCGTACTGGGGGTTGGCGTGCAGGAGGTCCACCCTCTCGACCAGGGGGTCCGTTTTATGGGCCCTCACGTGCTTTCGCAGCAAGACGGGCCCCGGAGAGGTCAGCCAGGTTGGTAGCGTGGTTCCCGTAGTCGACTTCCTGGGGAAAACAAACATTCGTTCATGGGGGGCGGCGTTAATGGCAGTGCAAAGTAGTGACCGGATGGAATGCAGCGCTGCCGGGAGGGCTTCCTGCCAGCGGGAGGTTGGGAGGCCCTTAGACTTTAGGGCTAAGAGGACAGCCTTCCATACCGTCGCGTTCTCTCTTTCCACCTGGCCGTTCCCTCGGGGGTTGTAGCTGGTGGTCCTGCTTGCTGCAATACCTCTCGCTAGTAGGAACTGACGGAGTTCCTCGCTCATGAAGGAGGAGCCCCGGTCACTATGTATATAGTTTGGGAACCCGAACAAGGCGAAGAGGTCGTTCAGGCATTTAATGACCGTGGTACTGGTCATGTCTGGGCAGGGGAAGGCAAAGGGGAAACGGGAGTACTCATCAACAATGTTGAGGAAGTACACATTACGGTCAGAGGACGAGAGGGGCCCCTTAAAGTCGATGCTCAGGCGCTCGAAGGGGCGGGTGGCCTTGATCAGGCTTGCTCTGTCCGGCCTAAAGAAGTGCGGTTTGCACTCGGCACAGGTCTGGCAGTTCCTGGTCATGGTCCTGACCTCCTCGATGGAGTAGGGCAGGTTGCGGGCCTTAATGAAGTGGTAAAGTCTGGTGACCCCGGGGTGGCAGAGGTCGTTGTGGAGGGTCTGAAGTCTATCACTTTGCGCGCTGGCGCATGTAATTCGTGACAGAGCATCGGGGGGTTCGTTCAGCTTACCTGGCCGGTACAAGATATCATAATCATAGGTGGAGAGCTCGATTCTCCACCTCAAGATCTTGTCATTCTTGATTTTGCCCCTCAGCTTGTTATTAAACATAAAAGCGACCGAACGTTGGTCGGCGAGGAGGGTAAATCGTTTGCCTGCCAGGTAATGCCTCCAGCGTCGTACCGCCTCCACAATCGCCTGGGCCTCCTTCTCGACCGACGAGTGTCGGATCTCAGGGCCCTGTAGGGTCCTTGAGAAGAAGGCTACCGGTCTCCCCTCCTGGTTAAGGGTGGCGGCTAGGGCGAAGTCGGATGCATCGCTCTCGACTTGGAAGGGGATGGACTCATCCACTGCATGCATTGTGGCCTTGGCAATGTCTCCCTTAATGAGGGAGAAGGCTGCGCATGCTTCCTCCGTAAGGGGGAAGGATGTGGACTTCATGAGGGGTCTGGCTTTGTCCGCATAATTGGGCACCCATTGGGCATAGTAGGCGAAGAGCCCCAGGGTTCTCTTCAGTGCCTTTGGACAGTGGGGGAGGGGTAGCTCCATGAGGGGGCGCATTCTTTCGGGGTCGGGGCCGATGACTCCGTTCTCTACTACACAGCCGAGGATGGCAAGGTGCGAGGTGTTAAACACACATTTATCCTTATTGTAGGTGAGGTTCAGCCATTGGGCCGTACGACGGAATCTCTCCAGATTAACATCATGGTCCTGCCGGTCGCGGCCGCAGATGGTGACGTTATCTAGATAGGGGAACGTGGCGTGCAGCCCGTTCTGGTCAACCATCCGGTCCATCTCCCTTTGGAAGACCGAAACCCCGTTGGTGACGCCGAAGGGAACCCTAAGGAAGTGGTAGAGGCGGCCGTTCGCCTCGAAGGCTGTATACTGGCGATCCTCAGGGCGGATAGGGAGTTGGTGATAGGCCGACTTAAGGTCGATGGTGGAGAATACCCGGTACTGCGCAATCTGATTGACCATATCAGATATGCGGGGAAGGGGGTATGCGTCCAGCTGGGTGTACCTGTTTATGGTCTGGCTGTAGTCGATGACCAGGTGGTTTTTATTGCCGGTCTTAATGACCACGACCTGGGCATGCCAGGGGCTGGTGCTCCCCTCGATGATGCCCTCCTTCAGGAGACGCTGCACCTCAGAGCTAATGAAAGCTCTGTCCCTGGCGCTGTACCGCCTGCTCTTGGTAGCGACGGGTTTGCAGTCGGGGGTGAGGTTAGCGAACAGGGAAGGTGGCGGGACCTTGAGGGTGGATAGGCCGCAGGTGTTGCGCGGTGGGCGGTTTAAAATCTGCTGGTTATCGACTGTGAGTGGGGGGAGGGGTCCGCCGTATGCTAGCGTGACACTTTGGAGGTGGGATTGGAAGTCTAGGCCTAGTAGGACGGCAGCGCATAGCTGGGGCAGGACGAGGAGTTTAAAATTTTTATACTCCGTGCCCTTAACCGACAGGGTCACAACGCAGTAGCCGCTGATGTCCGTGGCGTGGGACCTCGATGCCATCGAGATCCGGTTGCGCGTTGGCCGGACAGTGAGGGAGTAGTGGCTCACCGTGTCTGGGTGGATGAAACTCTCCGTGCTTCCGCTGTCGAACAGGCAGGTCGTGGCGTGGCCGTTCACTTTCATGTCCATCATGGACTTGGACAGGTGATGCGGGCGGGCTTGATCCAGTGTGACGGAGGCTAGTGTATAGCTGAGTGAGTCGCCGTAGTCTGCGGGTGAGGCGGTGGTCGGGTCTGGAGCCACGGTGACGGTCGAGCGTGGTGGGTAAAATGGCGGCGCCCACGAGGCAGGACAAAATGGCGGAGAAGATGGCTGCCCCCACAACTCACATGAGGCACTGCTGGTGTCGGTTGCCTGGATCAAAGATGGCCGCCCCCATGACTCACATGTGGGGATGCTGGCCCCTGTGGCCTTGATGGAAGATGGCCGCCCCCACAGCTCGCATGAGGCACTGCTGGCCTCCGTTGATCCCCCTCTGCAGGCCTTTGCAAAGTGGCCTTTCTTCATGCATCTCGAGCAGGTCGCGTTTCTGGCTGGGCAGCGCGCCCTCGGGTGTTTCGCCTGGCCGCAGAAGAAGCAGCCAGCGGCCCGATCGCGGGGGTCCGATGTCGCAGCCGGTACCGGGGGTGGCGGTCCCGATCGGGTCCGGGACGCCGACGCTGAGGTAGGTCCCAGGGGGGGTGCTGCGGGGGGTATTGCGGTCGGGGTCGGTCCCAAGTCCCAGGGTCGCGAGTTACAGTACCTTGAATATGCCTCGAGGTCCCGATGGGCCACTTCTAGGGAGCGAGCGAGGGCTGCAGCTTTGTCCAGGTCGAGGTCCTTTGCTTCAAGTAGTCTTTGCCGTGAGTAGTCGGACCGCAGGCCTTTCACGAAGGCATCACGGACGTTGTCTTCAGTATTTTCTGCCGCCGTTACCGCTTTAAAGTTACAGTCTCTGCCGAGTGCTTATAGCACCCGTAAAAATTCATCCACAGGCTCTCCTGGCTGTTGCGGGCGGGATCTTAGGAGGTGTCTGGCATACATGGAATTTACCGGGCTCTGGTACTGTCGTTTCAGCCGGTTGATGGCGTCCTCGTATGTTTTAAGGTCCCGGATGAGTGCGAATACTTTAGGGCTCACTTGGGCGGTCAGAACTCTTAGCTTGGATTTCTGAGGCACGCCGGATTCTCCCAGGTAGGACTCGAAACAGCTCAGCCAGTGTTCGAAGTCGAGGGCTGAGTTTGCTGCCTGTGGGTTTAAATCCAGGTACGGTGGTCGGAGGGCTCGCAGCCAAGCCGGCTGCTATGGCTGTTGTAGCTCGGCGTCTGACGGCTGCTGTGGCTGTTGTAGCTTGGCGTCTGGCTGGTCTGGCTCGGTAGACATTTTAAAATTTAGCCAATAAAATTGATATACCTATCAATTCATCCAATGAAAAGCGACGAGTTAAGAAAGTAACTATAGGTTTTTATTGGCTAAATAACAGAGCCCACCCTCGTGGGTGATCGGATACAACAAGGAGGAATGCCAGCCAGTCGACTACCTTTATACCTGGGCAGGTAGGTGGAGTCATGGGCGGAGTCAGCAGTGGTCAGCCCAGGTATAACAGCGTGACAAGAGGCGACCTCGTATAGTGATACAACAGTGTGAACAGTGCTAACCATAGAGTAACGATATAACAGTGATAACTATAGTGTAACGATAGTGAACGATAAAAGTGGTTTACCACAGGAAGGCCAATGGAATCTTGGCTTTTATTGCAAGGGGGATGGAGTATAAAAACAGGGAAGTCTTGCTGCAGTATACAGGGTATTGGTAAGGCCACACCTGGAACACTGCATGCAGTTTTGGTTTCCATATTTAAGAAAAGATATACATGCTCTCGAGGCGGTTCAGAGAAGGTTCACTCGGTTGATTCCGGAGATGAGGGGGTTGACGTATGAGGAAAGGTTGAGTAGGTTGGGACTCTACTCATTGGAGTTCAGAAGAATGAGAGGCGATCTTATCGAAACATATAAGATTGTGAGGGGCCTTGATCGGGTGGATGCGGTAAGGATGTTTCCACTGATGGGTGAGACTAGAACTAGGGGGCATAATCTTAGAATAAGGGGCTGCCATTTCAAAACTGAGATGAGGAGAAACTTCTTCACTCAGAGAGTAGTAAATCTATGGAATTTGCTACCCCAGAGAGCTGCGGAAGCTGCAACATTAAATAAATTTAAAATGGAGATAGACAGTTTCCTAGCAGATAAGGGAATTAGGGGTTACGGGGAGAGGGCAGGGAAGTGGACGTGAGTCTAGATTCAGATCAGCCATGATCCTATTGAATGGCGGAGCAGGCCCGAGGGGCCGTATGGCCTACTCCTGCTCCTACTTCTTATGTTCTTATGTTCTTTACCTCGCCTCTGAATGTCAAGAGATTTTGGGACAGTTCTTGGATCACGTCCTGCCCTTCTTTATTTGTTCCTGATAGAATCCCTTTTAATTGACTCCTCATTGCCTCGTTGTGTTCCCACATGTTCTCTCCATCGATCCGATTCCAGGCAGCTGTCCCTGCCACTGCCCCTAGAAACATAGAAACATAGAAGATAGGAGCAGGAGTAGGCCATTTGGCCCCTCGAGCCTGCTCCGCCATTCAATGAGATCATGGCTGATCATCCAAGCTCAGTGCCCTGTCCCAGACTTCTCCCCATATCCCTTGATCCCTTTAGCCTTAAGAAATATATCTAACTCCTTCTTGAATATATTTAATGAATTGGCCTCAACTGCCTTCTGTGGTAGAGAATTCCACAGGTTCACCACTCTCTGGGTGAAGAAATTCCTCCTCATCTCTGTCCTAAATGGCTTACCCCTTATCTTTAGACTGTGACCCCTGGTTCTGGACTCCTCCACCATCGGGAACATCCTTCCTGCATCTAGCCTGTCTAGTCCTGTTAGAATTTTATAGGTTTCAATGAGATCCCCTCTCATTCTTCTAAACTCCAGCGAGTATAAGCCCAATCGACCCAATCTCTCCTCATACGTCATTCCTGCCATCCCAGGTATCAGTCTTATGAATCTTCGCTGCACTCCCTCCATGGCAAGAACATCCTTCCTCAGATAAGGTGACCAAAACTGCACACAATACTCAAGGTGTGGTCTCACCAAGGCCCTGTACAACTGCAGCAAGACATTCTTGTTCCTGTACTCGAATCCTCTCGCTACGAAGGCCAACATACCATTTGCCTTCTTAATCGCCTGCTGTACCTGCATGCTTACCTTCAGCGACTGGTGCACAAGGACACCCAGGTCTTGTTGCACTTCCCCTTCTCCCAATCTATCAAGTTCAGATAATATTCTGCCTTGCTGTTTTTGCCACCAAAGTGGATAACCTCGCATTTATCCACATTATACTGCATCTGCCATGCATCTGCCCAATCACCCAACCTGTCCAAATCATACGTTAATGCCAAGCCACACTCAACCTCATCCCCATCACTCTGCCTTCCCTACCCTACTCCTGCACATCTTTTATCACACCAACTTACCTTGCACCTCAACCCATCCCTCTCTATCTACATTATCACTTCCCCATCTCACTAGCCACCCCTCACACTTACCCTCATCCTACTGCAAGCATACCAACTTAGAACACACAAGGGAAGGCACTTGGGTGGTTTATCCAATGTTCATGTGAAGTATCTGGTAATGTGCTGTCAAACATTGAAATCTTTATTTTCAACACTTTGCATTCTTGGACAGACTTGCATGCACCTTTGGAATTGGCTTAGTGAGTTGCAGACTTGGTAGGGATGCTTTATGGTGCTGGTGTGGGGTGGTGTCAACCTGGCGCATCATGTGGCAGCCAGGGTGTACAGCATCAAGTGAAGTAAACCTGGCCATGGTGAGGCCATTGCCGGAGTCCCAGGCAGCAACCAAGTCAGGTGCTGATGTCCTGTGTCCTGTGCAGCATCAGGTGAATGCAGAGAAGGTTTGTGTTGTTGTTGGTGGTGCTGGTGTACCTGGTGAGTTGGGGCTGATCATGGTGGAATTCTAAGGACCAAGGTGAGATTTTTTCAAGGGCACCGATGCTGCTCGAGTAGATGGCAGCTGAAGTTGAGATGACAGAAGCGATCTGTCAATGGTGACAGAGCTTGCTCCAAGGAGGTGGCATTGGATAGAGAGTTTACTCCAAACACTTCCACTGCATAAAACTCAAAAGTGGGTTCCAAATCATGAAGGCTCCAGCTTCTAAGATTGGGAAGTGAACAGCTATGAAATGGTAGATTTTATACCACATTTGCAGCTATTCACAGCAATGGAGAGTCATTGAGAACTCGACAGGCTTACCAAACATGATGGCCGCTCTCCAGGAACCTCAATGAAAACGTGGTAAAATGGTAAGTACATGGGAAAATGGTTCTTAACTACCTTTTAATAAGCTTTTAACTGTCTAAATTGGCTAACCCACTGCTTGGTGTTGGATCTGTTCAGGGATGACACACCCAACACTTGGGAAACTGGCAAGGAGGAGGGTTTATAGGGGCATATCGACTCGCTGTCAATCTTTGTGATTTTGACAGCGGGCATGCTTTTAAACCCGCACTCTGAGCACTGGTAAAATTCTGGCCTGTGTGTGTATGGGGATGATTTAGGGTGCGCGTGTGTGCTTGCTGACCTTCACTGGCACCCATTCGACAACACCATGGGCTGGATTTTGCCATTGGGGCCGGGCAAGGGGTGTGTCAGGTGGTCGTCATGTCAGGATCCCGACTCCAATGTGAAGTGGGACAAAGGTGCGATTTTGCCCTAATTGGGCACTTGATTTCCAGTGTGTGGAAACCCCTGGCCCAATGAGCCTTTTCATACAGAAAGTTGCCACTGATGATGTTATCAATGCTGCTGGATTTAAGGCCTGCAAACAGCCTTGCTTCTTTTTCAGCCTTTAAACTTTATGCCCATTGTTCTGAGCGCTTCCTTCACCAATTATGTCCACCAGTAGAGCAAAGTGTGCTCCAAAGTTCGATGAGGCCTCCCTCCAAGCTCTGGTGGAGGGAGCAAGAGCAAATAAGGAGGTGTTCTTCCCTTCCTCAGGGAGGAAAAAGCCTCCCCAACAGACTAAAGGGGAAAAGCAAATTTTGCTAAGCTCAGAGGGGATTTAGCCACAGTGGACTGGAAACAGCTAGTTGAAGGTAAATCAGTGTCAGAGCAGTGGGAGGCATTCAAGGAGGAGATCCAGAGGGTTCAGACTAATGATGTGCCCTTAAAGAAAAAGGTGGGACTAACAAATCTAGAGCCCCCTGGATGTCTAGGGACATTCAGGGTAGGATAAAGAAAAAAAGGGAGGCGTATGACAGATACCGAGGGCTAAACACTCCAGAATCTTTAGAGGAGTACAAAAAGTGCAGGGGTGCAATTGAAAATGATATTAGGAAAGCAAAGAGAGAGCATGAAAAATTCTTGACAAGTAAAATCAAGGAAAACCAAAGATGTTTTATAAATATATTAAGAGCAAGAGGATAACTAAATAAAGGGTAAGGCCTATTAGAGATCGTGAGGGTGGAGGCGGGAGACGTCGGTAGGGTTCTTAATGAATACTTTACGTCTGTTTTCACAAAGGAGAGAGGCGAAGCAGACATTGCTATCAGGGAGGATGAGTGTGAAATATTAGATTAAATAAACATAGTGAGGGAGGAAGTATTAAGGGGTTTAGCAGCTTTAAAACTGGATAAATCCTCAGGTCCAGATGAAATGTATCCCAGGCTGTTAAGTGAAGCAAAAGAGGAAATAGCAGAGGCCCTGACCATCATTTTCCAATCCTCTCTGGCTTCAGGTGTGGTGCCGGAGGACTGGAGGGCTGCTAACGTGGTACCCTTGTTTAAAAAGGGAGAAAGGCATAGACTGAGTAATTACAGGCCAGTCAGCCTAACCTCGGTGGTAGGAAAGAATTCTGAAGGACAGAATAAACCTTAATTTAGAAAGACACGGATTAATCAAGGATAGTCAGCACGGATTTGTTAAGGGAAGGTTGTATCTGACAAACTTGATTGAATTTTTTGAGGAGGTAGCAAGGAGGGTAAGTGAGATTGGTGTGTTTGATGTAGTGTATATGGTCTTTAGCAAAGCTTTTGATAAGGTTCCACATGGCAGACTGGTCACGAAGTTAAAAGCCCATGGGATCCAGGGCAAAGTGTCAAGTTGGATTCAAAACTGGCTCGGAGGCAGGTAGCAGAGGGTAATGGTTAATGGGTGTCTTTGTGACTGGAAGGCTGTTTCCAGTTGGGTTCCACAGGGCTCGATGCTGGGTCCCTTGCTTTTTGTGGTATATGTCAATGATCTAGACTTGAATATAGGGGGTATGATTAAGAAGTTTGCAGATGATACTAAAATCAGCTGTGTGGTTGAAACTGAAGAAGGAAGCTGCAGGAAGATAGCAATAAATTGGTCAGGTGGGCAGAACAGTGGCAAATGGAATTCACTCCGGAGAAGTGTGAGGTAATGCATTTGGGGAGGGCTAACAAGGAAAGGGAATACACATTAAATGGTACGACACAGAGTAGTGTAGAAGAACAAAGGGACCTTGGAGTCCACAGATCCCTGAAGGTAGCAGGCCAGGTAGATAAGGTGGTTAAGAAGGCATACGGAATGCTTGCCTTTATTAGCCGTGGCATAGAATACAAGAGCAGGGGGGTTATGCTTCAACTGTATGAAACACTAGTTAGGCCTCAGCTAGAGCACTGCGTGTATTTCTGGTCACCACATTACAGGAAAGATGTGATTGCAATATAGAGGGTACAGAGGAGATTTACAAGGATGTTGCCGGGAGTAGAGAATCTTAACTATGAGCAAAGACTGGATAGGCTGGGTTTGTTTTCCTTGGAACAGAGGAGGGGGAGGGGAGACCTTATTGAGGTGTATAAAATTATGAGGGGCATAGATAAAGTGGATAGAAAGGACCTATTTCCCTTAGCAGAGGGGTCAAAAACCAGAGGGCCACAGATTTAAAGTAATTGGTGGAAGGTTTAGAGGGGATTTGAGGGGAAATTTCTTCACCCAGAGGGTTGTGGGGTTTTGGAATTCACTGCCTGCACAGGTGGTTGTCGTGTATTGATTGCGAGTTTGACACCAGTCAATACGGTAATGTAATGTGCGAGTTTAACACCAGTAAATACGGTAATGTAATGTGCATTGCATTGTGGGAATTACCCGGGAAAGCTGCAGTCAGCCATTTTACCAATAAAGTAAAGATCATAGTTAGAAGCCTGTCTGCCTGACTCTGATTTAATTCAACATATCTACATGCTTGTTTGAACGTATTAAAGCATAGATACAACATTGGCGACGAGGATAACGAACGGAAACATTTTTAAATAGGTAGTTGCCCAAGTTTTAGTTAGCTAGGATGGAGAAGACCGGCATTCAAAATTTTGCATGTTTCGCCGAGCCAGCTGCATTGGGTCCAAGATGGACGAGGTGTGTAGGATTCGCAAAATCCAGGAAAATACAGCCTACATTTTAAAACCCCTGAAATGGCCACATTTTTAAGAGCACAAGATGGAGTCGGCAGATCACATGACTCATTTCAGAAGGACATACCACTGCAATACCTTAAAGAAACCTGAGTCACCACCGATTGGAAAATTCCAGACTGACTGCAATTGATATGGTAATAAAGGTAGCAGCAGTAACAAAGTCAAAAACAAAGGACTTGCACTTGAAAAGGTCATGTTAATCGCCAGATAAACATAAACCCATCACTGAAATCACAGAGCACAGACAAGACCCATTATCTGCATCAAACTCAGCGGGACACGGGACATAACCCATCAGTTTGGTTTCGGCCACGATTAAAGTCGTTAAACTAAAGTACCAGCTTTTGTCAAAGTAACCGGCCCAAAACATTGACAAAAGAAAACCCCTAATTTGGCGCCAAAGATAAGGGCAAGGAAACGGTATAACTGTTGGGGGAAAATCGACGGGCAGAAGGTACGATCGGAGGCAGAGAACAACGAGAGGTTAAGGTTAAGTTGAACGGTTCGAGTGGAGAGGTCCGATTAGGAGGTTCGATTACGGTTCGAGGAGCACGGAGGTTCTACAAGTTCGAGCAGGAGAGCAGGTTCAGGAGCCCGTCCCAGAAGGAAGATCAATCGGGAATCCCGGAAGCTACAGGAGCACCAAGGTCGAGGACAGTTTTAAAACCCTGGTGAGCATAGAGGCCCAACTCCACCTAGCTGACCTAGTAGAGGGATACTTTAGAGACGGGAGGGTTTTAATATTAAGGGCTTTGTAATCGGGAGTGTTATTTATCCTTCGTTGTACCGCGCGCTTTCCCCACCCCCGTTTTATTATACCGCAGCTAATGAATTGATGTATTTTAAGATAGTCAAAGTAATTCTTGTGTGTTAAATTTTAGTTCCCATTGGGAGGCGTGTTAGTGATTTTGTCTGTGTTGTTTCTTTGTTCCCTGTGTTTTTATTCTCCTTATAAATAAAGAAACCATTAATTTTAAAACTTACCTTGTCTCACCTGAGCCATTTGTCTTCCGAGTCACAAGTTGGGCCAACACATCAAGGTAGTCTGGCAATAAGTCCAGTGTCTAGGATCAGTGAGGGGGGAGCACTTCGAAACCGCTCACGAGCAGTGTGAAATCAAGAATCGATCTCGCACACCACAAGCCCATTAAAAAGACCCCTTACAGAATTGCGACCGCGGCAGGACACTGGCTACAGACCCCTTGTGTGGTGGACAAAGACTCGGGTGAGACAGATGTGATGGAGGACAGGTTATCCTCCTACGTGTGTGGTAAAGTAAACGTTGCAAAAAAATGGGTATACGACCTGTTAGGGGCCGAGCGTCCCCTAGAGGCAGCCGCCCAGTGGACGGCTAGCAAAGAGCGCTGCAAGTGCATTGAAAAAGCGGTATGGCTTATGTGTTATAAAAAGCAGGTTCTGATACTGGACCAAGCAGTGGCCAGTAAGGAAACTAAAATAAGGCATTTGTCCCGGGAGCTGCAGGAAAAAGTTGCAGCGGAAGGGAAGGTGCTAGTGGCCCTGGAGGCTGTAAGCCAGGAGAGGGCAGCGATGGTCCGGGACCATCGGGGGAAGGTAGAGCACATGGAAAGCCAGGCCGCTGAAGTGCAGCGTGAGCACCAGGCCAGGTTAGAAAGGCTGGAGGGCAAGATAGCTGAGCTGGAGGGGAGCGCTAGGTTCAGGGCAGAACACGTAGAATATCAGGCAAAAGAATCCAGGGAGAAAGAGAGGAGATTAAAGACGGAGATTAGCCACCTCACGGGGGAACTGAAGGCACAGGAGGAAAAGGTAGGCGAAGTAAAAGCAGCCTATAAGCTGGCCTGCGCTCGGGGGTTTGAGGAAGCAGACCACGGCCCCTGTAGGCAGGAAATAGAAAGCCTGAATATGGCATTGGCCAGGGCAAAGGGGATGATATGCCTCATTAGTCCCAAGGTCGGCCAGGCTGAGTTCAACGGCAACCCAAGCAGGGAAGTCCTGCAGGCAGCCCCCAGAGCAACACGGGTTAGGGAACCAGAGGTTTCACAGCTACCACCCGTAGCCCCTAGTTTTCCAGAGGTCTGGGATAAGGAGGAGGTGGAGGATGAAGACTTCAAGGTAGACCAGGATAGCCCGAGAGAGAATCAGGGACTGGGACCGGTGTACCCCGTGACACAACGAAGGTACGGACCACCCGGTGAGGACGGGGAACCTGGGGACCTCCAGAACCAATTCCTGGTGCCACACAGTGCGCAACAGCTGCGCTCCATGGTGAGCTACATCCCCAAGCTCAGCATGAAGGGGGACCCTTCTCTTCACTTTACGGAGATAGAACAGGCGGCCTTTGTTAACGACTGCGACGAGGCAGAGCAGGCCAAGATGCTGTTGTTCTCCCTGGGTAGTGATCTCCTCCAGACGCTACCCGATGGGTGTAAGAGGGGTCAGGAAAATTATGAGGGGCTGAGGAACGAGATCCTGGAGGCCATGGGGATGAACGAGGGGAGTCCGTTCACCCGGGTGGAGAAAACAGCCCAGCTCCCCGGGGAATCCCCGCAGGCATTCGCGGACAGGCTGTGGCCAGTCTACCGGGGTGCGTGCCCAGGAATGCCGGCGCGAGAGCACCTGAACAGGGACCAGTTAGTCCACTGGCTCAGGTGCCTGATGAATAACTCCCTGCCCCACGTTCGAACGCAGGCAATGGCCTGGTTCGACCCCCGAAACCCTCAGACCACGGAGGGGACGGTGATCCGCCAACTCACCGTCACCTTTAGAAACGGGAGGGATAGTGAGACACCCCAGCAAAAAGGGAAGGTTTGTGAGGTCAGGCCTGGTGACCAGCCCCGTAAAGAGTGGCGCCAGGAAGGGAGCCGTCCCAACCAAGGCAGACAAACATGCTACGGTTGTGGGAAGGAGGGGCATTGGCACAGGGACTGTAAGAATCCCTGGAAGGGCACAAGGGGAAAGGTCCCCACAGCCCCAGCCCAAGCCCAGGCCACACCCCCGACCCCTGCCCCAGAGAGAGAGACGGAGTCAACTGTGCCTCCAGAGCTGCTGGAGGCGCTGCTGGCTTCGGTGAGATCGTTTGTCCTCACCAAGGGAAAAGTAGCAGCTACCACCGGTCCGGCGGTTCCCCCAACCCCTTCCCAAAGTGGCCAGCAATGACTGGAGCCTGCGCAGCCCATCTACCTATGTGCACTTCGGTACGACGGATGGAAGAGAAAAACTGCAGGGGGGCTGCAGCCGCAGGTCACACAGGCAGGATGAGCAGCCTGCGTGAGGGGAGGAGTTGTCCCGTCCACACGGGAGACTCCCTCATTGTTCTGGGACCCAGAAGGGGAGGAGCTGGAGGTCCTAGGTCCTGTCCCTGGCCACAGGAGAGGGGAGGAGCCGGAGGTCCTAGGTCCTGTCCCTGGTCACAGGAGAGGGGAGGAGCCGGAGGTCATAGGTCCTGTCCCTGGTCACAGGAGAGGGGAGGAGCCGGAGGTCCTAGGTCCTGTCCCTGGTCACAGGAGAGGGGAGGAGCCGGAGGTCCTAGGTCCTGTCCCTGGTCATGGGAGAGGGGGGGAGCCAGCAAGGTTAGGTCCTGCCCCGGTTTTTAGGAAGGAAGCCGAGTCGGAGGACGAAGGTCCCGCCCCGACTGCGGTGAAGGGGAGGAGCCGGAGGTCTTAGGTCTTGCCCCTGAGTACAGCATCAGAGAGGTGGCATCTGGGGGCGGAGACTCTCGACCTGGAGTCCCAGGTAGCGGAGAGGTGCCTGCCGCTGACCCAGAGCCTAGGGAGGCGGAGCCTGCGGGAGGAAGCCCACAGCCGGCAGTCGTGGGGAAGCCACGGGCTGCAGCCAGGGCCAAAGCTCCAGCCAAGGGTCCGACCCACAAGGAAGCCTCACATGTGGTGACCCTCAGACGGTCAAATAGGAAACCGCAACCGAGGAAGGTTTTGTCGCCGACTTCCACAAAAGGGACCCCCCGGAAGAAAGCTGCGGGAAGTTTAAACGGTCCACAGCCAGCAGCCACGGGTGGCCAGGGACCAGCAGCTGAGACCGATGTGGGAACGCAGCAGGGGGAGGCCTGCGACGGTCCCCACAGGTTATAAGCTGGCCGTCCGGAGACGGGCGGCAGATGTATATATATATATAGTTTTGGGGTAATAAGGTTAGTTTAATTGTAATTTTGGTAAATAAGTAAGTGGTCTTCTGGAAGTATGGTAGCACTTTGGAGCGATAGAATGTGGCAAGTTTTAGGTGAGCTAGGGTCGCGGGACCCACTCACCCCGCACCCAAGCCGAGGAGCCCAGGGAGCCCGGCTCGAAACCTTTTTTTATCTCTCCGCCAGATAGTAACAAGATGATGCCAGTAGGAGGCATCATCCTCGCGGCTCTGGTGGGCCTCAACGTCGCCTGGAGGGGAGAGACGGAGGATCACCGTATCTTTGGCTGCTCTGGGGAAACTGCGCCTCTGGCCCACGACGGGCAGGGCCTGCGCGAAGCAGAGGAAGTCACTGGGTACACCCACGAGGGCAACTGGCCCGGATGGCTGGGGTCGAACTCCACGAAATATTCGAGCGGGACCGGCTTCGCCTACGGAGAGGTCTCTCTGTCGTGTCCTCGGATCAAGATCCAGGCCACGCGGATTAGTGTGACCATGGGGAAGCGTATTTGCCTAACCTGCAGGGGGAACGTCCCCCTGGATAGGTGGTGGTGGCTCAGGAAACTGAGCAGGGACATGGGGAACCCCAGAGTAAAGTGGGAAAGGTTAGGGAACGACACTCACCGGACTATCACAGGAATCCAGGGAGGGTTGACAGTGTGCTGGGATAAATGGTGGGAACCCGATCAGGGGATTTACGTGTGTATGTGGGGTTCAGAGAAAGTCTGCCCCACAGGTGTTTCCATCATTTTCCACAGCCAGTGGCAAGATAACGGGAGGGGGATAGACTGGGAATCGCGCTTGGACGCATGCGCGGTCCCCTACTCCCCAATCGCGGTTAATGCCACTTAGCTAGTGACCCGCCCCCGACAGCCCCTGCCCACGACCCAGACACCACGGACGGTAGCAGAGGGATGCCCCACCACCACCAAGGGACCAGGGAACGGGTTAGTATTAGTTCCCACTGATCAAATGGCCTATCAGGGGGTCCATTACACGGTGGCCTCGGTCATCCTCAACCTGACCGAGGTGCACCTGCCGGAATGGTGCCCCGTAGAAACGGCAAGGCTGTATCAGGCCCTGCTGAAAGAGACCCTGCAGAAGTTTTACGAGTTTGACTTCGCGGGGGTCAATAGAACCGAACTCTACACCGAGGGCCACAAGGAATGGGAGCAAGTGGGGAGACAAAGAAGGGGTGCCGTGAACGACTGGTTCACAGGGTTCAACACTGGGTCATCCATCATAAATAGTATGGACGACATCGAATTACAACGGCAGGTTAACGGGTTAAAGACCCAGTTGAAGGGGATCCTCACAGACGAAAACCGGGTGGTGGGTTCGGAGCTCCATGAGGATCAGGCTATGACTCTCCATTTAAAGGAGATCATAGCATAGCTGGAGAAGCAGGCTCGGACGGTCAATGCTCTCATTAGGGAGGACAGGAATGCCTCAGATCAGGCTGCCTAGAATGAGGTGTGCGTACTGTATGGGGCATGGTTGCTGGGCGAGGGCCGCAGCAATCTGGAGGACTTAAAACAGGGTTTGGTCCCCTCCTGGATCAGCAACAAGCACCTCGCAGCCCTCCACCCCTTTGAGAATGCGTTGAGTCCGTGCCAGCTCCGGCTCGCTTCTGAGACCTACCCGGTCCCTGTGGACTGTGGTCGCTCCAACCACACCATCATGGGGGTCGTCGTGCGGATCCCAGTAATGAGTAGGGCGGCCCGACCTGTGCCAGTGTATAGGGTGGTGAACATTGGAGTCATTCGGGGGGGAGCACACGTCCGTTTCGCAGCGGTCCCACCCTACGTCATTAAGTGGGAGCATGCTATGACGGGTACTGACCTCTCGGGGTGCCGTAGCCGGGGAGCACACATAATCCTGTGTCCCCAGCACTTGAATGCCTATTCAACACCACAGTGCGGGTTCAGTTCTGCTGGCGCTAATCCTATCAATTGCACCATGGAAGCCATGGCACAGGGCCATGTTCCCCCACAGGTGGCATACATAGGAGGTGGGACATACTGTGTCGCCACCGCAGCGTCCCACTACCAGCACGGACAGCACGGCTGGTGCGTGGTCAGTGAAAGCAGCTTCTGTTTCAAACCCAAGGCAGTAGTTCAAGTGGCACAGCTGCGGATTATCCCGATCCCTGAGCCATCCACTGTTCACCTCACTGTCAAGGAGAACTTCATCGATCTCCAGAAGTATGTGGCCCACTTTGGTTTCATAATTCCCCCTCTCCCAGAACATCTAACCGAACTGCTGAAAGCAGTTACTGTCTCCCAAAAGCACTTCTATACTTTAGAGCAGAAGACCATCGACATAGGGGCAAAAATCCTAGACATAGTGGTTCCACCATGGTGGGACCTCTTTGATAATATAGAGATCCCATCATGGGTCAGGCTGGCTTCCCATGTTTTAGTGGTGTGCCAGATAGGGATCGTTCTGTACCTGGTCTGTGTCCAGTGCAGGAGGAAGGGACACGACAGGGAGTTCCCTAGTCAGCAGACTTGGCGGGACCACTATGTCAGCATAAACGGGGACTCGCCCGTGTAACTACCTTATTTTCCCATCTGTTACGGGGAAGGTCAGCTGTGGAGGGAACGGATTTATGCTCACCCTAAAACATTCATGATACAAAAAGACGATTCGAGATGTCCATTGTATCACAGGGGGGACTGTAGGGTTCGCAAAATCCAGGAAAATAGAGCCTACATTTTAAAACCCCTGAAATGGCCACATTTTTAAGAGCACAAGATGGAGTCGGCAGATCACATGACTCATTTCAGAAGGACATACCACTGCAATACCTTAAAGAAACCTGAGTCACCACCGATTGGAAAATTCCAGACTGACTGCAATTGATATGGTAATAAAGGTAGCAGCAGTAACAAAGTCAAAAACAAAGGACTTGCACTTGAAAAGGTCATATTAATCGCCAGATAAACATAAACCCATCACTGAAATCACAGAGCACAGACAAGACCCATTATCTGCATCAAACTCAGCGGGACACGGGACATAACCCATCAGTTTGGTTTCGGCCACGATTAAAGTCGTTAAACTAAAGTACCAGCTTTTGTCAAAGTAGCCGGCCCAAAACTTTGACAAAAGAAAACCCCTGATTTGGCGCCAAAGATAAGGGCAAGGAAACGGTATAACTGTTGGGGGAAAATCGACGGGCAGAAGGTACGATCGGAGGCAGAGAACAACGAGAGGTTGAGGTTAAGTTGAACGGTTCGAGTGGAGAGGTCCGATTAGGAGGTTCGATTAAGGTTCGAGGAGCACGGAGGTTCTACAAGTTCGAGCAGGAGAGCAGGTTCAGGAGCCCGTCCCAGAAGGAAGATCAATCGGGAATCCCGGAAGCTACAGGAGCATCAAGGTCGAGGACAGTTTTAAAACCCTGGTGAGCATAGAGGCCCAACTCCACCTAGCTGACCTAGTAGAGGGATACTTTAGAGACGGGAGGGTTTTAATATTAAGGGCTTTGTAATTGGGAGTGTTATTTATCCTTCGTTGTACCGCGCGCTTTCCCCACCCCCGTTTTATTATACCGCAGCTAATGAATTGATGTATTTTAAGATAGTCAAAGTAATTCTTGTGTGTTAAATTTTAGTTCCCATTGGGAGGCGTGTTAGTGATTTTGTTTGTGTTGTTTCTTTGTTCCCTGTGTTTTTATTCTCCTTATAAATAAAGAAACCATTAATTTTAAAACTTACCTTGTCTCACCTGATCCATTTGTCTTCCGAGTCACAAGTTGGGCCAACACATCAAGGTAGTCTGGCAATAAGTCCAGTGTCTAGAATCAGTGAGGGGGGAGCGCTTCGAAACCGCTCACGAGCAGTGTGAAATCAAGAATCGATCTCGCACACCACAAGCTCGTTAAAAAAAACCCTTACAGGTGGTTAACATCTTTTGAGCTTTATGCCAACAGCAAAGGACTCATTATCGACGAAACCTCTACAGCTGCCACAAAGCAGAGGAGAAGAGCTCTACTTCTACACCTAGCAGGACCAGATGTCCAGGATATCTTATCGACTCTACCGGACTCAGGAGAGCCAGCAGACTACACGGCGGCAGTTAGTGCTTTGAATCATTACTTTGTGCCCCAGGTCAATGCAGCATTTGCTAGACAGACTTTTCATAAGTTGTCCCAGAAGACAGGTGAGACTGGGCAACAATTTGCTACTCACTTGCGGCAGGCTGCTAAAGACTGTGCATTTGGGGGGGGGGTGCGGATAATCAAATAAGAGACGCTTTACTGAGTAGGTGCACGTCAGCCTATGTGCGGAGGAAATTGCTAGAGGAAGGGCATGATCTAATGCTCGCCCGCACGTTACAATTGGCCTCACAATGTGAAAACGTCGAGGAGCAGATGTCAGCCATGTCATGTACAGAGAAGGCAGAGACAGATACTGTTCATCATGTTACACAGAAAAGAGGGTATTATATGAAAAGCTCGACAGAGAAACCAAAGGGAAATGGCGATAGGAACGAAAGGAAATGTTACAGATGTGGACACACAGACCACATGGACAGAGATCCGAAATGCCCAGCACGTGGACAAATGTGTCATAAGTGCAAGGGAAAGGATCATTTCTCCAAAGTATGCCGCACAAAGGGTACAAAGAAACACAGTGTGAACAATGTAGAGGAACAAAATAACTGTGCATTTGCTGTTACTGGAAATAACATGACAGAGAGACTTACCTTTTGTGTGGGGGGGAGTAAACCTGAGAATGTTAATTGATTCGGGTGCAACTAATAATGTGATAGATGAGAATGCATGGGAAGGATTAAAGTCAGAACACATTAAGTGTCAGTCACATGTCCCTAAGACAGAGAGAAAGTTATTCTCTTATGCTTCTAGCCGACCACTGTCAGTTAAAGATGTATTCACATGTGGGATTACAATAGGTAAGAGAACTGAGCAGGCGGAGTTCATTGTGGTTAAAGGCCATGGAGAACTGTTGCTAGGAAGGGAGACAGCCATGAAACTGAGAGTTTTAAAAATAGGTGCAGATGTCTCAGCTGTGGTAGATGTAAGACAGCTACTAGAACAGCGGTATCCAAAGGTGTTCCAGGGAGTAGGAAGGCTGAATACAAAACAGATCAGTTTGTATATCGACCCACAAGTGAAGCCTGTGGCCCAGCCACTCAGGCGTATACCATTCAACTTAAGGGGGGCAGTAGAAGCCAAAATAAAACAATTGAGGGACATGGACATTATCGAACCTGTAACTGGTCCCACCCCATGGGTAAATCCTGTGGTTATTGTACCAAAAGCGGATAAGGATGTAAGGTTATGCCTAGACATGAGACGAGCAAACCAGGCAATAGTGAGTGAACGATATCCAATCACCACCGTTGATGAGATACTCCAAGGTATGAATGGCTCGATGGTGTTTAGTAAGCTAGACCTGAAATGGGGTTATCACCAGCTAGAACTGACCCCTGAGTCACAAAAAATCACAACGTTTGCAGTACATAACGGAGTATACAGGTACAAGAGGCTGATATTCGGTGTATCTTCAGCTAGTGAGCAATATCAGCACGAGATAGCTAATGCCTTAGCTGGAATAGAGGGTGTTGAAAACATCTCAGACGACATTATCGTGCATGCACACGACCAGGAAACGCATGACAGACACCTGCACGCTGTCATGACCAGACTAATGGAAAGTGGACTGACACTAAACTCAGAGAAGTGCCAATTCAACATGGACCGATTGATTTTCATGGGAATCCTGTTGTCTGAAAAGGGCATCGGACCAACAGCAGAGAGAGTGCGAGCGGTGGCAGAAGCTCAGGAACCAGAGAATGCTACAGAGGTGAGGAGTTTCTTTGGACTCGTTGGGTACAGTAGCAGATTCATCCCGCAGTTTGCAACACTATCAGAGCCACTGCGACGCCTGACGAGAAAAGACACACCATTTAAATTTGGATCACAACAGAGACAGTCATTCAGTGCACTCAAGGATGAGTTGGCCAGAGCCGGCACTTTAGCATATTTTGATAAGGACGCACCAACCAAGGTGATAGCAGATGCCAGTCCTGTAGGTTTAGGCGCAGTACTAGTTCAGGACCAACAGGGACAAGAGGTGCCAATATGCTATGTAAGTCGTAGTTTAACAAACTGTGAGAGGAAGTACTCTCAAACAGAGAGAGAGGCCTTAGCTCTTGTATGGGCTTGTGAGAGGCTGCATCCATATGTGTATGGCCGAAAATTTAACTTGGTAACTGACCATAAGCCATTACAGGTGATATACGGCCCACACTCTAAACCCTGTGCCCATATAGAGAGATGGGTACTTAGATTACAGCCGTACGATTTTAAAGTGATACACATTCCAGGCAAGCAAAACATTGCAGACCCACTGTCACGATTGCTGGGGGAGACAGCAAAACAGGAGAGACATTCTCATGGCTCAGATGAATACGTGAGATTTGTAGCTGCGAGTGCGACACCAAAAGCACTCACTACTAGAGAGGTGGGGGAAGCCTCTGCTACCGACCCAGAGCTGATTGAGGTACAGAAGGCAATCACAAACGGACATTTTGAGAACTGTAAAGCTTATGCAGCAATTGCAAACGAGCTGTGCGTAGTGGGGTACCTAGTTCTTCGGGGAACACGCATCATGCTACCCACAGTGTTACACGCACGAGCCCTGGTGTTAGCACATGAAGGACACTTGGGAATAGTTGGAACAAAGCAACATCTCAGAACCAAGGTTTGGTGGCCTGGCATGGACAAGGCAGCTGAAAAACACTGTAAAGCGTGCCATAGCTGTCAGATAGTAGCCAGACCCGACCCACCTGAACCGTTGAGACCAACACCATTACCGGAGGGCCCCTGGCAGGATGTAGCTATAGACTTACTGGGACCCTTGCCATCCAACCACTCCATTCTTGTGGTAGTTGATTTTTATAGTCGCTACTATGAATACGACATCATGACCTCCACAACAACAGAGAAGGTTATTGATAGTTTAGAGTCAATCTTCAGCCGTCGTGGTTTGCCAATCACCTGCAAATCTGATAATGGTCCCCAATTCAGATCTGAATTATTCAAAGAATACTGTGAAAACAACGGGATCAAACACCTGAAAGCGACAGCAAAATGGGCTCAGGCTAACGGAGAAGTCGAGCGCCAGAATGCATCGCTGATGAAGAGAATCAGAATTGCTCAGTCAGAAGGACTAGATTGGAAACGTGAACTTAGAAAATATGTGACTGTGTACAGGAGCATTGACCATACCACGACAGGAAAGAGCCCGGCAGAGCTGCTCTTTAAATGGAAAATGAGAGGAAAGCTGCCAGACATCACAGAGTCACGCACAGACATGGAAGTACGTCACCGGGACGCAGAACAAAAAGGCAAGTCCAAACTGTATGCAGATGAACAGCGGAGAACACAATACTCAGAGGTGGAAGTTGGCGACACGGTGCTGGTACGGCAGGACAAAGTGGACAAGTTCACCACTCCTTTTAATGCCACACCCCACAAAGTTTTGAGTAAAACAGGGAGTCAAGTAGTAGTGGAATCTCCAGAAGGAGCACGCTACTTGAGGAGCACGACGTTTGTGAAGAAATACAGAACCAATGGACCAAAGGAGACACTCCATGAGCAGGAGGAAACACAAGGGACTGAGGACAGTATAGTAGACCCTGACACACATACCACTGTGACACAGGCAATATCCACTGACACCAACATGTCAGGCATACCCAATACAGCCAGACCTCAAAGGGTTAAAAGAAAACCCCAAAGACTGTCTGATTATGTCACAACATAAACTGTGCGAGAACTGCATGGGTGATGTTAAATGTTTAAACCTGGGAATTATTTAGTTGTGTGGTAAGACACAAGTTTGTAAAAAGTTTATAAATCAAATAAGTTATGCAGTGTTATTGTAAGCAACTGTTTGTAAACTGCAAGTTTGTTTCCAAAGAAAAGGGGGATGTCGTGTATTGATTGCGAGTTTGACACCAGTCAATACGGTAATGTAATGTGCGAGTTTAACACCAGTAAATATGGTAATGTAATATGCATTGCATTATGGGAAATACCCGGGAAAGCTGCAGTCAGCCATTTTACCAATAAAGTAAAGATCACAGTTAGAAGCCTGTCTGCCTGACTCTGATTTAATTCGATGTATCTACATGCTTGATTGAACGTATTAAAGCATAGATACAACAGTGGTAGAGGCAGAAACCCTAACCACACTTAAAAAGTACTTGGATGTGCACTTGGGATGCTGTAACCTGCAGGGCTACGGACCAAGAGCTGGGAAGTGGGATTAGGCTGGATAGCTCTTTGTTGGCCGGCACGGACACGATGAGCCGAAATGGCCTCCTTCCGTGCTGTAGCTTTCTATGATTCTAAAGCTGTGTGGCTGCAAGTGGCCCAAGAGGTAAACAAATTTCCTATGTGCAGCAGAACCTGGCTGCAGTGCACGAAGAGGTTTCATGACCTTCTCCGCACAGGAAAAGTGAGTATGACATTCCCATCAGCCTTAATCTGATCCCCATCGCCTCTCATCACCAGCACTGTGCTTTGCCAACCTTTTCCTCCACATCCCACTTGCCCCTTACATCCCTGCACCCTTACCCATTCCCTCTCTCTCTATGGTCATATTCACTTAACGATTCGACCATGCAGCCCTCACACTCCCTATCACTGTGATGCAATGACAACAACTTGCAACACAAAGCAGGGCCCTTTGTCTCCTTCTAAGCATCTATGCTATGGATTCTCTACACTCACTCTTTCATTCTCACTCAAACTCCACTTGTATCCCTCATTGCAGGAAAAGAGAGCCCACAATAAGAGGGAAAGAGCGAGGACAGGAGGAGGGCCACCCTCAGTAGCCCAGCTCACCACTTCGGAGGAGGCGGCCCTGGAGATCGCCAGAGTGGAGGACAATTCGCAAGTGGGGGATAGACAGACAGGTGCATCCCAGCAAGCTGGTGACGGATAGCTTAGCATCTCTCTCATTAACATTGCATAAGTGACTGATAATGATTCTGATGCTCTAACAGATTGACTTATGATCACCTGCACAATTCAATATGCATGCAACCTTTACCTCACATCTCTAACTCTCTCCTTTGCTCCCCCACAGGACCATAGAGAGCCCCTGTCCCCACTGTCCAGGAGGAACAGCATAAGCCTCAAGACTCCTCAGAGAAAGCTGCAAACTCTGAGGGCACAGCGTCAGCAGAATTCAGCGCACCCAGCACCAGCGCAGACACTCACACCTTGGTGGGACCATCACGAGATAGAGTAGTGTTGTCACCTGGTGTATCACAGATCACAAATGAGCATCAGCAGATGGTGGAGACAGGGACAGCAGTGGAGAGTCCTCGTCGGAGGGCGCAGGACTCTGCCAGCTCGGCTCAGCTGCATGTCGACCCTGTGCCTCCGGGTCCATCCAGAAGGAGAGCAGTGCTGAAACTCCAGGAACAGGTGCAGGAGTCTCTGGCAGGTTTTGTCTCCAGGGTCGCTGCGAGTGTGGAGCGAATGGAGGTGTAGGGTTTGAAAATCCACAACCACGTTTTATTGGAGCCTTCTAAGGGCAAGGTGACCAAAATTGGATTGCCCTATACAGTTTAAAACCAACATTTTCGGCCAATGCAGTGGTCCTGAAGAGCAGGCTGGGATATCTGAATACAGGGGACTGTGGCTCAGAAGCGAGCCATAGATGTCGGCCAATCGAAACAAAGTGCATTCTCAAAGGCCAATCAGGGGACTGAGTCGGGCCTGAAGCAAGGATATGTGACTCACCCCTAATCGAGCTATGAGTACAGGCCATCATCACCTTAATCAACTCGGACTAGGGACAATAGTTTTGGGATCACTACAGTTAAGAGGTGGCCCAAAATAATCAAGTCCCAGGACTGACACAATGGGACAGCAGACTTGGAGGAGCCGCTGTGCACTCAAAACAATACCCCGCCCTCAAACTTGTAATTGGGCGCGAAGAGGCCGAAATGGAATTGGGTATAAAATACAGAACCAAGAGACTATTATACAAAAAGCCAGAAGAAAGAGCAGGAGAGCGAGTTAAGAAGCTGAGGGAGAGACGAGCTGGGGCGAACTACCATCTAAAGAACTCCAACCACGCTGATGAGAAGATCCACCATCAGGCCCCAGACTCAATAGGCATACTGAAAGTTTACTCCGCTACCAGACGGTGCAACATCACCGCAAGAAACCGCACCGTATACCAACTCCCGTCCCGGGGACATCAACAAGAAGACACCAACGACCGAAGTGGTTGTGGAAGACGGCATTCACTCCCGCTATTTCGGGAGCCTTTTCCATCAAGCACAAACCAACCAACAACAGCAACAACCCAACAACCGCACTCAAAGTAGGCTGTGAGTATAATCCAAGGGCCTGCAACTGTCAGTCTAGTCTAGGTAGGAAAGTGGGTTGGTGGGATTGGACTTGGTAAAGTTAAAACAGTGTAAAACATTTTTGTTATGTCCGTTCTCTCCCATATTTTATTTATAGTTATAGAGTGTGTGTGTTTATTACGTTCGTGGTAGAACCAAATAAAATTGGTTGTCACCTGTTTTTTCCAAGGACTACTTGTCTCCGAGTGTCTATTTAAAGTGCATCATTCTCCATCCAAATTCTGGAGTTAGAACCAGATAGGGGCATTAGGGCGCTTCGAACCCGCCAAACAAGGGAACAGCAGGCTAGGGAAAAAGAGAGAGGACTATAGGAGCCCTTGGGCTCAGGAGTACCTCGCAGATTAGGTATGAACTGTGTGGGTCGTCACCGTATTCTAGTCCTCCTCTATAAGCTGTTGTTCTCTATCTCCTTAGAGGGTGTTTAGTGACACCCGACCTGCAGGCTAACATAAGCTGCAAGGGTATAAAGGAGACAGAGGCCCAATACATTACCAGGCACTAAAGACCCCTGTAATTGTGCAGAGCAAAACCCCCGACAGAGGAGTCCATCGCGAACATGAGCAGAGCCTTTTTGGAGGCATTGGCGCATGAACGCATCATCACGGAAAGGATGGCAACCTCCGTGGAAAGGATGGCTACCTCTATGGTAAGGCTGGCTACCGTAGAGGAGAGGATGGCTACGGCCACGGAGAAGCTTAGTTGCCAGGGTATTGAAAACATGGTCATTATTCAGAATAGACTGACATCTCTTGAGGAGAAATGGTCAGCTATTGAGCATAGAAACCAAACCTTCATGGAAGTCCTCTGGAGTAGGACTTCCAGTGCAGAAATGGGTCCTCATGGCCCCCCTGAAGTGCAGCAAGGTTCTGTCAAGCCACTTGCTAGCTCTGAAGTGGGGCTGACCCATGAGAAGGATGTTAGTGGCAGACAACAAGGAAGTGGGGGCTCCTCTCCAAGCACTCACACGACCATACCACTGCAAAGCCCTTGGTCAGAACCCCACCAGAGTCCTCACCAAGCTAAGATGGGCGTCTCAGCCCCTGCACAGCCACAGGAGCAGCAGACTGTTGCCGAGCCCTCACAGGTTCTCACAGGACGACCGCCAAAGGTGTCGAGACAGGAGCAGCAAGAAAGTGAGCAAGGGACCTCCACATCTGTTGAAGCAACAGGGGAAGCACTATGTAGGAGCATGCGTAAGAAGAAGATAAAGCACAAGCCGTCACAAGGGTAGTCACTTGGGTGTTCTGTTGTATTGATTTTTGACAAGTCATCCTTGAATTGTTATGATAAGCAGATTTGATGGCAAACTGTTGAAGTTCTGGCATGTGTTATTTCGCAAATGGGACATCCACATTGAGGGCTAAGAGCAACTTGCAATTGTCAGTATGGTGGTCAGAGTGATAGGAATCCGTAGGTTCTTGTCCATTGTCGATGCTCTGGTAAGAAGGTGCGAGGCAAAAGTGCTTGATTGTGCAGGCTAAGCAAATCTGGCCAACGTGAGTGCATTCATTGCATCCTGGGCAGCAATGTGGTCGCGCGCTGGCACCTTCTGGCCTGTGCAGCTTCAGATGGGTGAGCAGAAACTTGGCGCTCCTATTGTTGCTCCGACTGTTGGTGCTGCTGTTGTTCAGGGTTCTGCTGCTGCCGCGGCTGGTCTTCGTCCGAATCTGATGTCCAGGAGGAAAGGAAATAAATGGCTCCCATGGTTCTGGTATATACCTCAGTTGAGGAAGCGCTCAGTCAAGGTGGGGAGAGGGGTTTCTCAGGAGGTCACACTGGAGATGGGTGTCAGGCTCCAAACTTCCACAACAATGAGTAGCCTGCTAAAAGTTCCCCCAGACCTGAGACAACAAAGTTCTGCCACCTGCAAATGATCATTGGTGAAAACTAATTTTTAATGGTGGAGCTGCAGCCGTTTGTAAGCAATCCACTTGTGAGGCCACCAAGATTAATTGGCGTGTTCCAGAGGAGACGTACAGGAAGGGGGAAATGTGTTAAACTCAGAAAGGCCTCTCAAAATGGGATTATAGAGGCAATTAACTGGTTTTTAAGAGCCTTAAGGGCCTTTCCTGCTTCTTGGAGGCGGGATGAAAATGGGGTCTGAAACCACAAATGTGGGAAAATTGCTCAGAGGCGGGATAGAGGCGGGATCGGATCCACCCGCCATTTTTTTGCGATTTCGACAACTCACACGCCTCCAAACCCACCTCCTCGGGCCTGGTAAAATCGAGCCCCTTAACTTTAAAATTCTCATTCTTGTTTTCAAATCCCTCCGTGGCCACGCCCCTCCCTATCTCTGTAGTCTCCTCCAGCCCCACAAGCCTTCGAGATCTCTGCGCTCGTCCAATTTCGGCCTCTTGCATGTCCCTGATTATAATCTCTCCACTGTTGGCGGCCATGCTTTCAGCTGCCGGAGCCCTAAGCTCTAGAAGTTCCTCCCTAAACCTTTCCGCCTCACTACCTCTCTCTCTTCTCTTAAGATGCTTCATAAAACCAACCTCTTTGGTGAAGCTTTTAGACATCTGTCCTGATATTTTAACGCCTTTTTTGGACTTTGATAAAAACTGCTTGCTCACTGAATCTCCTTGCTTAAAATGAATAATTTGTTTTTTTGTCAGAGACATAATTTTCCATCTGTAGTAGCCTTAAGTGCAGATTATAATGGTCAGTGTCAAAACTGGGATCTTCAGCCTCTTCAGTGTCTTCCAAGCTGTGACTGCGTCCTGAGAATTTCGAAGATGCTGAAGACAGACATGCGCATAACCGACTATTAGGAAACGGAATCCATTGTCACAAGAGTACTGGTACAGCGGGATGAAGCGCAGCATTCAAAACACCCCAGGAAAAATATTGAAGGATGGTGAGAGACAGCAGGGAAGGCGCAAAGGGACAGCAGCGACCAGGAAAGCTGCAATCTGTAAGATAAGGCCGAATGAAGGATGCCCATATGCCTGATGACTTCACTTGAAAGTTCCCTGTAAGATAAGACGCGGTAAACAGCCTCTTTCCTGTGTGCTTCTATCACAGGAGGAGGCCATTAGGCCCATGGCTGATGTGTTCAGTCTGAGCACAAGTCAGCAATGGCCTGTTCCTGTTCCTGCACCTTCCTGCTCCATGGTCTCACCCCTCCCGAGCTCTGTAATCTCCTCCAGCCCTACAACCCTCCATGCCTAGGCTCCAAGCTCTGAAATTCTCTCCCTAAACCTCTCCGCTTCTCTACCACTCTCTCCTCCTTTAAGACGCTCCTTAAAACCTACCTCTTTGAAGAAGCTTTTGGTTACCTTTCCTAATGTTTACTTCTTTGGCTTGGTGTCAAATTTTGCTGCAGCTGGAGAGGGTGGTATAGGTTACTGTCGCCCTGATTTGCCAATGTTGAAAGTGGAGAGGGTGGATTGGGTTACTGTAGCCCTGACTTGCCAATGGTGCAGGTGGAGAGGGTGGAATTGGTTACTGCAGCCGTGACTTGCCAATGGTGCAGGTGGAGAGGGTGGTATGGGTTACTCTAGCCGTGACTTGCCAATGGTGCAGGTGGAGAGGGTGGTATGGGTTACTGTAGCCCTGTCTTGCCAATGGTGCAGGTGGAGAGGGTGGAATAGGTTACTGTAGCCCTGACTTGTCAATGTTGAAGGTGGAGAGGGTGGTATGGATTACTGTAGCCCTGACTTGTCAGTGTTGAAGGTGGAGAGGCTGGTATGGGTTTCTGTAGCCCTGACTTGTCAATGTTGAAGGTGGAGAGGGTGGTATGGGTTACTGTAGACCTGTCTTGCCAATGGTGCAGGTGGAGAGGGCGGTATGGGTTACTCTAGCTCTGACTTGCCAATGGTGCAGGTGGAGAGGGTGGTATGGGTTACTGTAGCCCTGACTTGCCAATGTTGAAAGTGGAGAGGGTGGATTGGGTTACTGTAGCCCTGTCTTGCCAATGTCGAAGGTGGAGAGGGTGGATTGGGTTACTGTAGACCTGTCTTGCCAATGGTGCAGGTGGAGAGGGCGGTATGGGTTACTCTAGCTCTGACTTGCCAATGGTGCAGGTGGAGAGGGTGGTATGGGTTACTCTAGCCGTGACTTGCCAATGGTGCAGGTGGAGAGGGTGGTATGGGTTACTCTAGCCCTGTCTTGCCAATGGTGCAGGTGGAGAGGGTGGTATGGGTTACTGTAGCCCTGAATTGTCAATGTTGAAGGTGGAGAGGGTGGTATTGGTTACTGCAGACCTGTCTTGCCAATGGTGCAGGTGGAGAGGGTGGTATGGGTTACTGTAGCCCTGAATTGTCAATGTTGAAGGCGGAGAGGGTGGTATTGGTTACTGTAGCCCTGCCTTGCCAATGGTGCAGGTGGAGAGGGTGGCATGGGTTACTGTAGCCCTGAATTGTCAATGTTGAAGGTGGAGAGGGTGGTATTGGTTACTGTAGACCTGTCTTGCCAATGGTGCAGGTGGAGAGGGTGGTATGGGTTACTGTAGCCCTGAATTGTCAATGTTGAAGGTGGAGAGGGTGGTATTGGTTACTGTAGACCTGTCTTGCCAATGGTGCAGGTGGAGAGGGTGGTATGGGTTACTGTAGCTCTGACTTGCCAATGTTGAAGGTGGAGAGGGTGGTTTGGGTTACTGTAGCCCTGACTTGCCAATGGTGCAGGTGGAGAGGGCGCTATGGGTTACTGTAGCTCTGACTTGCCAATGTTGAAGGTGGAGAGGGTGGTTTGGGTTACTGTAGCCCTGACTTGCCAATGTTGAAGGTGGAGAGGGCGGTATGGGTTACTGTAGCCCTGACTTGCCAATGGTGCAGGTGGAGAGGTTGGTATGGGTTACTGCTTACCTGACTTGCCAATGCTGCAGCTGGAGATGTGAAGGAATAAGCCATATGATCTATTCAGAAAAATATACCATTCTATGAAAGAATTCTGGCCTTATTAAAACATGACAAACTGGGTCTGGAAATCTAGAAACCTAACTATGAAAAAGCTGTAATAGCATTCTGGCTATTGAGATAAGGTAGTTGTTGACACTGAATCAATAACCTTTATTGAAACAGAAGGTTAAAGGCTCCTGACAGTCTGAACCTTTGGGAACAAGACAGTAGTTCAGCCTGTACAAGGTGTTCTAATTTACACCTCGTAAAGAAGCACATAAAAATAACAAACATCTGCCTTCGTAAAAATAATACCAAGTGAAGCGCAACTGCTGTTACACCGTTTTTTATGATAAACTTAGAACACCTAGAGGAGACATGGTTCTGTAGTGCTACCAGCTGAGGTGACTATAAGAATTGCAGGGGTCAGCAGAAAAATGACTAGCGATAATTAGCTTACATCAGCAGAAAACCTTAAAGGAAATACCACTGGAAAAGGGTATAAATATTGAACTCTCAAATGGAATAGTAGACTCGCTTTAAAGAGGCAAAGCGATTCTCGGCTTCAGAGCCAGCTCTGTAAGTCTCCAACTCTGTACCTCGGGGATCAAATGTACTGTATTTGATTTTGGTGGATATCCTGTCGAAAACTAAGAACTGTAAAACTGTAGTGAACTTAAGTTTTGAGAGTAGGTTCTCTGATAATAGATTTGTAAGCTTTCTTTTTTTGGAACTGTTAATGTTGCAATTGACTCACCAACTGTAAATTATATGTCGGTTCTTTAATAAATCTATATATTTTTAGAATTGTCTCACATAATACTTCTGTATCAAACTCACAAACTCAATCTCTGTACACTCTTTGGTGAGGAGTTGCAGAATTCTGGGGGAGTTTTCCAGACCCTCATAATATCCAAAATGTTACAGTCTAGCTAAACTTATTAAAAGTGCTATCTGGAGGATGGTAACATTTTCAGGTTGTTCCTTTCCTTTAGGGAGAGATAGTCCGGACCTTTAGACCCAATTAAGCAACTTTAGGATTCAGCTACCTCAAACTTTAGACAAGTAATTCTCCCTTCAGAGAGGGTGGTATGGGTTACTGTAGCCCTGATTTGCCAATGGTGCAGGTGGAGAGGGTGGTATGGGTTACTGAAGCCCTCAATTGTCAGTGGTGCAGGTGGAGAGGGTGGTATGGGTTACTGTAGCCCTGACTTGCCAATGTTGAAGGTGGAGAGGGTGGTATGGGTTACTCTAGCCCTGATCTTGCCAATGTTGAAGGTGGAGAGGGTGGATTGGGTTACTCTAGCCCTGATTTGGAAAATTACGGGCATAAACAGTTATACTTATATGGGGATGGGGAACACATGGCACATTGAGAGAAAAACAATTACATTAGCAATCCCCTTATCCTTATCCCACCCCCTATAACTAACTTGATTAAGCTATGAGGGGCCATGAATTCATGCTCACCAATCCAAAACCTGTCGCTTTAACATTGTGAGTTTTGAGGTTTGGTCTTCTGTCCTTTGGGGTACTCCGTCACCACGTGGTCTCAGGGCGCGGTGCTGGAGTTGTTGCTGCGACACACCTTCCTCTCCTCAGCTACCATCGTCCTCTCGTCGCGATGGGTTCTCTTCTTCTTCTCCCTCGGGCGGCCGTCGGCGGTGACGGGGCGGTTGGCAGGTTTTACTGCTTGTTTGATTTTACGACCCAAGCATCAAACGCCAGCATATTCGTCGTGGGCATGGACACCCGTGTTTAATGCCAGCTTATTCGCAGTGTTCAAATGCCAACTAATTCTCATTGTCCACACATATACTTTCTTCACCAAGTGCCAGCTAATAACTAGGCGTTTGGTTTTTACCAATGCGCCTTTTGCTGCCCTTCTCTGCTCTTGTCGGTTTTTACCTTCTTATTCGTCTCGTCTTGTCTTGTCTCGTTTTGTCTGCCCCTTTTTGTGGCCTGTGTGTCCTGTATGACTTTGAACTCGGGTCTCATTCTCCTCCCGCGTTTGGTATGGATGTCCTTGGTTGTTACACATGCGGGGAGCAAGAAGAGAACCCGCCACGAGGCCAGGGCACAGGTACGAGTGGCAGCAGCCCAAGACCAAACAAGATGTCAGAGTCAAGAGAGCAATTGCTATTGATGGGCCTCCAATTATACCCGTTCTTCCACTCCTTATCTGCACGCCAAATCAGGTCAGTCCATTGTTTAACTTTTGGCGGGCTGTTTTAAATGATTACAACCATTTGTTTTAACGACTTTAGGAGTGGTTGTCTTCGGGTCTAATGGCCCCGATGTCCTGGTTGCTTTGTCATGGATGAGACTTGATTGTCCCCATCCTACCTTGATGGTTACTGTGAGCTGTTATCAATTAAACATGCAGAAAGCTAATGGCCACAATCACGGGCCCATCGAGCTTGATTCGATTCGATTCAAATAAATGCGTATTCTGTGTTTACTTTGTCTGGCTGGGCTCCAAAGAGTCTCTGATCACAGATTCCTGCATTTTAATGTTTCGTCTCCAGGCCTGCTTGCTGGCAGAGCCTTGCTTTTAAAAATCCTGTCAATGTTGGTCACGAGGTTTACAGAAGCCATTTTGGGTACCCTATTTTTCAATAACTCGTCCAAAAACAGGGTCCCTTGACCCATAACTTGGGGAGTGCGGGAATTTTGAGAACCCTGCTACTTACACTCCCCCCTGTTGATACTAAACTTGCTTTAAGTATCATCCTGATGAGGTGAGCAAAATTTCCGACCCTCCATAGTCAACCTTCCCTGTAATTACCTATCTAATATACCCACGACACAGGCACTTCCCATTCCGCAAAAATGTAGTGTACATAAGCATACTTAGAATAAATTACAGTCGTATACACACATCCAAGCATGGAGGGGTCCAACACCCCTGCACCACTTGGTACACGTACATCTTTATTAAAACAACGCGTCGAAAAATCTTTATTAAAACAAGAAAACACAAAAAAAAAACAACCTTTAATCAAAAATACAAAACTCAAACAGGTGTATCTCCCTCCACCTTCACATAATATTCCTTCCAGATCCTCTGGTTTCAGAATTCTAGCATCTGACCTTTTCCCTTGCACTGAGTGCATACTAGATACAACACTATCCCTAACTGGCAAACCACGAGATTGTGGGAAGCCAGTCTGATCCACGAAGGGACCTCTATGTTATTGAAAATGTCCCACCAGGGTGGAATCACAATATCCAATATCTTAGCCCCTATCTCTACTGTTTTCTGCTCCAGAGTGTAAAAATGTTTCTGTGAAACTATAACGGCTTTGAGTATTTTGGTAAGGCGTTCAGGGAGAGGGGGAATTTCGTAGCCAAAATGCGCTACATACTTCTGCAGGTTGGTAAAATTCTCCTTTGCAGTGAGGTGAACAGTGGAGGGTTCAGGAATGGGGACAATTCACTCCTGGGCCACTTGAATTTCTGCCTCGGGTTTAAAGCAGAAACTGCTGTCACTTACCAGGCACCAGCAATGCTGTCCATGCTGGTAGTGGGACGCACCTGTGGTGACACAATATGTCCCACCTCCTATATATGCTACCTGTGGGGGAACATGGCCTTGTGCCATTGCCTCCATGGTAAAATTTATAGGTTTCACTCCAACAGCTCTGAACCCACACTGTGGTTTTGAGTGGGCATTCAAGTGCTGGGGACACAGGATTATGTGTGCTCCCCGGCTCCAGCACCCCGCGAGGTCAGTACCTGTCATAGCATGCTCCCACTTTATGACGTAAGGTGGGA
Organism: Somniosus microcephalus; assembly: GCF_052327205.1. Taxonomy (NCBI): domain Eukaryota; kingdom Metazoa; phylum Chordata; class Chondrichthyes; order Squaliformes; family Somniosidae; genus Somniosus; species Somniosus microcephalus. The sequence continues at coordinate 57,326 of NW_028225824.1, read as the reverse complement.
CCGCTGTGAAACGAATGTGTGCACACCCTTGAATGACTCCAATGTTCTCAACCCTGTGCGGGTCGGGCTGACCTACCCATGACCGGCATCCTAACTACTACTCCCATGATTGTGTGGTTGGACCGTCCACAATCCACTGGGACTGGGTAGGCCTCAGAGGCTAGCCGGAGTTGGCACGGGCTTAACGCATTCTCAAATGGATGGAGGGCTGCGAGGTGCTTGTTGCTGACTAAACCCTGTTTTAAATCCTCCAGATTACTGCGGCCCACACCCAGCAACCATGCCCCATACAGCACACACACCTCGTTTAACAGGGCCTGGTATAGCTGCTCTGTTTCTTTGGTACACCACTCCGGTAAATGTACCTCGGTGAGATTTAAAATCACGGAGGCTACCGCGTAGTGTACCCCCTGGTACAGTACCTGATCCATCGGCACTAGTACCAGTCCATTCCCTGGTCCCTTGGTGGTGGTGGGGCACCCTTCCCTGGGTAACCTTGCCACCTGCGCCGTGGGCAGGGGCTTTCGGGGGCGGGTCACAAGCTCAGTGGCATTCACTGGGATCGGGGAAAATGGGACTGCGCACACCTTCAGGCTGGTATCCCACTTCATCCCCTCCCCGGCGTCTTGCCACTGCCGGTAGAAAATGATAGATATGCCTGCAGGGCAGACTCTCTCTGACCCCCACATACAGATATAAATCCCTTGATTTGGTTCCCACCACTTGTCCCGACACACACTCAATCCCCCGTGAGTCCCTGTAATCATCCGGTGGGTATTGTTCCCCAGCTGTTCCCACTCGACTGCGGGGTTTCTCATATCTTTGCTCAGTTTCCTGAGCCACCAGCACCTATCCAGATGAATGTGTCCCTTGCACATTAAACATACACATTTCCCTACGGTGACGCTGACCCTTGTGGTAATGGCCCGTACCCTGGGGCACAGGAGGGAGGCCTCCCCGTACGTGAACCCGGTCTGGCTAGAGTACTGAGATAAATTGGACCCCAGCCACCCTGGCCACCTTCCCTCATGGACGTAGAAGGCGGTCTCCTCTGCATCCCGTTCACCGCTTCCGTCGGTTGCTATAGGTGCCCTGTCTCCTGAGCACCCATAGATGTGAGAGTCCTCCACGTCGCCCCTCCTTCCAAGGCTCAGTCCTATCAGGGCGAGTAGGATTACGCTCCTCTTCATCCTGAAAGTCTTTCTGCAACAGATACAAAAACATACAGCCAGGTCCCCAAGAGATTCTCTGGCTTGGGTGAAGCATAGTCGGGTCTCGCGACCTCGACTCAAATATACACACTCTTAGCAGACCACTACTTAATTAAAACTACCCGTCACCTTACTTAAACTTAAGCTAAAACACCCAAACTTAAGCTAAACTTACGTTACCTAAACTATGTACATCCGCCGCCCGTCTCCGGGCGGCCAGCCTAATCCCTGTTAGAACTGCACCCGCACTGTCCTGCACTGTTGGTCCCTCGCCGCCCATGGCTGCCGGCTGGGGACCTCTGTCCTTGGACTTACCCCTAACTCGGGAGGCTGTCCCTTTAAACTGGGGAGCTGGTGACCAGGGTTTCCTTGGCTGGGGCGTCTGTGTGGACCTTCTAGGGACCTTGGCGGGTGGGGTTTTCTTGGCTGGTGGGCCTTTAACCCGAACCGCTGCCCCCTCCGGCGTGGCCTGTGGGCTTACCACTACCGCTGGCTGGGGATCTTTACCCTCAGGCTTCGCCTCTCCCGAACCTGGGCTAGGGGCAGGTAACTCTTCGCAGCCTGTTGCTGTAGGCTGAGAGTCTCCGCCCCCAGGTCCCTAAACTGGGACCGGGGCGGGGTCTTGGCCCTCAGGTCCCTCCTCCTCTACACCTGGGTTAGGGGCGGGGACTTCACCCTCAGGTCCCTCCTCATCTGGAGCCCAGAAGAGCGGGGAAGTGTCCCAATTGGTGGCCGGGATGGCCCCTCCCCTCAAACAAGCCACAGCGCCTGCCCGTGCAGTCTGTGAACTCGCTCCTGCTGCCGGCTGAGGATTTGTATCCTCAGACCCTACCCCAACTGGCTGTTTTCTCCTCTCAGGTTTAAACAGTTTGCACTGGTTAATATGGAACCATTTGGTGCGCCGAGGTATCTTAACGGCGTATACCATTGGGCTGGCTTTGTCTACAATGCTGTAGGGCCCCATGTACAGTGGTTCCAAACTTCCTACTCGGGCATAGTTCCTCACCATGACCTGATCTCCTACCTCCCACTCATGGTGCTTTCGGGGTTCGAGCAGCAATCAGTTACTCCGATGCTGTTTTCCCATGTTCCCAGCCGCCTGCTCGTGGACCTGTTTAAGGTGCTCAAAGAGGTTTCGGGCGAACCTGTCCCGGTTTACCTCCCTGAGCTGACCCTCCGTGAGCACCGGGGCTAGTACATGGGTGGGGGTCCGCATAACCCTGCCAGTCATCAGCTCGTACAGGGAGTACCCCGTGCTTTTCGACTAGCTGGCCCGGAACCCCATCAAGACCAATGGTAGGATATTGGCCCATTTGCGGGGCCAGTCCGCCGTCTCCTTCCTCAACCTTTCCTTTAGGGTCCTATTCATTCTTTCCACAATCCCTGATGACTGTGGGTTGTGGGCCATGTGCCACTCCCCCTCGATGCCTAGCAGCATAAGGGTATTCTGCATCACCTGTCCGGTGAAGGGACTCCCTTGGTCGGACTCCACATACTGTGGTAGCCCCCACCGCGATAACACCTCCCGGACCAGGATCCTGGCAGTACCCAGAGCTGTGGCTGTTCTACAGAGGAAGGCCTCTACCCATTTGGTGAACACATCCACCAGGACTAGGCAGTACTTATAGCCTCCTTGGGCGGTGGGCAGGGGCCCGATGTAGTCGACCTGTGTCGACTGCCATGGTCCCTCTACCCTCCTGATGTGTCCCATGGGTGCCTTCCTTTTGTGGGGGGTCAGGGTTATTAGCAGCGCACACAAGACAGCCGGCACAGAACTCGCGGACATCTTCCCTGAGTCCCGGCCACCATCCTGCCTGTTCCACCCGCTGTCAGGTGATCTCAGGCCTGGGGTTTCCCGCTCCTGGACCCTCATGGGCCAGTTGAAGGAATTCCCTCTGGTGCTGCTGCGGCACAACCCACTGTTCCCCCTGGAACAACATGCACTCTTTGACAGAGAGGGTTGCTGTGCCGTACGGACCCTCTACCCTTTTTCCCTCAGTCACTGCGCTGAGGACTGCCTTGAGGACGGGGTCTTGGGCTTGGACCGTCTTAAGGTCCGGGGCTAAAGCTACCCCTGCACTCCCTTGGGTCTCGTCACTACCTTTGACTGCCGCCATGGGTCTGGACCCAAATGGGTCCCAGAAAGTGCCTGCGCGGGTACCCTCCTTGGCGAGCATGTCAGCCTGCTGTTTGCCCTGGCCGCGTGGTTCTGTGGAGGAATGGGCCTTCACCTTGTGGATAAAAACCTCCCCTTCCTCCCCCACTGCTGCTAGGATCTTTTCCAGCAGGGGTTTTACTGTGAGGGGTCTCCCGTCGGCGGAGGTGTATCTGTGGCGGGACCAGGTGGCCAGGTACTCCGTACACGAATTGCACGTAAACATGCTGTCCGAGCAAATCGTGTATGGGGTAGGGAAGATTTCGGGGTGTGTAACGACTTACACTACCACGGACAGTTCAGCCTGCTGGGCGCTCATGGTGCTGGGGAGCCTAATTGCCAGGGCAATGTTTGCCGCTGGGTCATAAACTCTGCACCCCGTGAGACGGTTGCCAGCACATACCGTGCTGGAACCGTCTACATAGATCTCACGGCCTGTGGGATGTATCCCGGCCCGTAAACCTATGTCCACTTCCCAAACCCCTTCAATGTTCCAGGATATACCAGGTTGGCTGCGAGCTTTGGCTCACAGTGACCCTTCACCTTGAGGTCCATCTGTGAGAGGAGCAGGGTCCAGCGGGCAATGTGGGCACTGCTCACTGTTCCATCCTTGATCCTCCCATTCAGAAGCATCTGGGTGGGTGTGTGATGGGTGAGGAGGGTGATGGGCGAGGTGCCTGTGAAGATCAGTGATCTCTTCACAGTCCAATGTGTGGCCAAGAGGTGCCGCTCACAGTTGGAGTAGCTCCTCTCCACATCTGTGAGTATCCTAGAGGAGTAGACCACCGGCCTTAGCCTGCCATGCTGCTCTTGGAGCAGCACAGCACTCAGGCTATCCCCGCTGGCTGCTACCTCCAGGAAAAACTCTTTCCCCCCATCTATGGCCCCTAGAGCTGGTGCGGTCTGCAGATCCTCCTTGAGCCTGACAAATGCTGCCTGGCAACCTCATCCCAAAACCACTCCACTCCCTTGTGTAGGAGTCGGAGCAGAGGGGCTGCTGTGGCTGCATATTCCTCAATAAAGTCTCTGCAGTACCCGGTTAGCCCTAGAAACGACCTCACACCCGTTACTATGTTGGGGACCGGTATCTCTTGTACCGCCTCCCTCCTAGCCTTATCTATGGCCCTTTCTCCAGTGCGTACGGTCAGGCCTAGGAATTTCACCTCCTGCTGGCCGATCTGCGCTTTCTTGAGGTTTACTTTGAAACCCTTCTGCCCGAGCAGCTCCAGCAGTTCGGCCAATTGTGGGCCATGCTCCCCTTTCGAACCGGTGAACAGGAGCAGGTCATCCACATATTGTACCAACTGTCTGGGCTGACTGAAATCCCTCAAACTGTTTGCCATGCACTGATGGAAAATGCTGGGGCTGTTGTGGAAGCATTGTGGCAAGCAGTTCCACGTGTACTGTTGCCCTTTAAACGTAAAGGCAAACTTGTACTGATCCTTCCTCCTTAAAGGGATGGACCAAAACCCATTGGAAATATCCAGCACCGTGAACGTGGTCGCGGACGCTGGGATACTTCCTATCAGATCGGCAACTGCTGCTGCCGTGGATGCACAGGCTGGGATGTTGCTGTTGAGCACCCGATAGTCCACCGTGGCTCTCCAGGAATTGTCCGGCTTTCTGACCGGCCACAATGGAGAGTTTACGTGGGTGGCTATCAGTCTCAGAACTCCCTGCTGTACTAACGAGGACATGGCTGCTTCCATGTCTGGCTCCACTTCCCTGGGGAAGTTATACTGTTTCTGTGGTCGGGCCATGGGGTCCCCGTCTACACTAACCTCAAACCTGTTGACCCTCCCGCAGTCGTGTTTGTGTGTGGCAAATGTGGCTAGGTGGGCCTGCACAAATGCCTGGAACTCCTGTGGGGTGTTGCTGACCATGAGCCCGAGGTTATAACCCTCTTTGGGGTTAATGGTGCATAGGGTCCCCTTCCCTTCCTTTCCTGGGATCACTACTATCTCACCGTCCTTTCCCTTACTTGCCCCCCATAGGCAATGATTTCTCAAATCTACTAGGATCCCATGGCCTATAATAAAGTCGGCTCCCAGGACCCCTCTTCCACCCTCCACTTCCCATTTCATCAGGACACAGGTCCACTTGGAGCGGAGCGGTCCTAACCGAATGGCGAGCGGGATGGAAAATGAGCCGGCCTGTTCTTTGCCTGTGAACCCCGACAGACTATATGGGACCTCGTTAGGGAGAGGTGAGGTGGTGGGGTTATCTGAATGGACCACGGTGCATGATGCCCCCGTGTCCAACAGATAGGTCCCCTTCACCCTTTCCACCTCCATCTCCACGAGGGGTCTTTTCCATTCATCGTATCGGAGAGAACACAGGTAAACAGGCTGCGCTGGCTCTAGTCAGGGCTGTGAGTTGGATGGGGCTGACAGGGTCAGAGCACTGGTAGCGGCTGCTACTCTCCCGTGGCCAGTCAATAAGGACCTCATGGTATCCAAGAATGACTTGACCGCTGCGGGAGGGATTCCCGCCTCTGCCTTTTGGGCTGGGGCTGTGGAATTCTTTCCCTTGTCTTTCCAAGGGTTTTTGCACTCCTTCCACCAGTGACCATCTTTCCCACACCCGTAACAATTCGTCTTTGTGTTGGGGGGTATATTCCCTTCCTGGTGCCACTCTTTCCTACCCGGTCTGGGTTTTACCTCATGCACCTTCCCCTTGGGTGGGTGTGCATCAGTTCCCCTACCGTTTTTATAGGCTAGAGTCAACTGTCTGATCACCGTAAGTTCGGTGGTCTGGCGGTTCTTGGGGTTGAACCAGACTTCTGCCTTGGCCCGGACCTGTGGCAAGCTGTTCGCTACCAGGCAACGGAGCCAATGGGCCAGGGGATCCCCGTTCAGGAACACCTGGTTCGGCGTCCCCGGACAGGCACTCCGGTACACCGGCCATAACCGGTCCGCGAAAGCCTGCGGGGTTTCCCCTGCGAGTTGGACCGTCTTCTCCACATGGGAGAAAGGACTTCCCTCATTCATCCCCATGGCCTCCAGAACTTCGTCCCTGAGCACCTCATACCCGCTCTGCCCCTTCTTACACTCATCAGAGAGGGACTGGAGGAGACTACTCTACAGGGAGAATAGCATCATTTTGGCCTGCTCAGCGCCATTGCAGTCGTTGACGCTGGCTGCCTGCTCTACTTCCCTGAAGTGGAATGAGGGGTCTCCCTTTTCGAAGAGCTTCATGATATGGCTCACCATAGCCCTAAGCTGTTGGGTGCTATAGGGTAATACGAACTGGTTTTGGAGGGGTCCCTCATCGTCGCCATTGACGGGTGGGCCGAACCTCCGATGCCGTGCTGGGCACATCGGTCCTGGCTCCGACCTCTCTGGTGGGGGTTGCTCCACTTCCGCTCCCACCTCTGGCTCCAACCCCCCTTGCTGCTAGACCTCGCTGAAACCTGGCGCTACGGGTGGTGGTCGTGAGACCTCCTGTCCCTCAACCGGGTCGTCCCTGGGAAATACCAGTTATGTTTGAGCTTTCCTCCCCTCGTTCCCCATAAAATCCGCCTGACCTGCCTTTGGGCTTATGAGGCACACCATGCCCTTTGTCTTCCTCAGGGCCAGGCTCAGATTTTCTATCCTTTCTTTGCAGGGGCCGTGGTCTGCCTCCTCAAACTCCTGTTCGCTCACTAGCTTATAAGCTGCCTTTACCTCCTGTACTTTCTCTTCCTGTTCCCTAACTTGCCTTGTCAAGCGGGCATTCTTTTCCCGCAACCCTAACTCATTTCACTTGGCTTCGGTGACTTGGCACTGTAGGTATTCCAATTGGGCCTTGTGTGACCATTAAATACAACCTCTCCTGATTCAGGGCCTGCAATGCCACCATTAACTTCTCCCCTGCTAGAGCCTTATCCTGGATCTCCAGGGCTGACTCCTTTAACTCGGCTGCCTGTGCTGCAACGAGCCTTTCCAAAAGCTGGACCTGCTTTTTGAAACACATCAGCTAGACTGCCTTCTCTAAGGACTTCTTGTGTTCCTTTCCCTCTGTCCACTTAGCTGCTGCATCTACCGGACGCCCAGCCCTTAACAGAGTGGTGATCCACTTCTTCGTGATATTCACCTTGCTAAACACATAATCAGAAATCCTTTCCTCCATCATGGTTTGCTCATCCGAACCATTGTCTATTGTATCGCAACCCTGTTGCCGGAGTACTGCCGCGGTCGCCATTTTCTGTAGGGGGTGGCGTGTGATGCATGCGCCCAGTCAGCTTCGCCTCTGACCATCCCTTGAGTGGTTCGAATCATTCCCACAACCCTGGGTTCTAGACACTGGACTTAGGTACAGGCGGCGATACAGAAAATCGAGTAGACAAGTGGTTTGGTATAAGAAAATCAAGATTTTATTAAAAGCAGAGTATAACAATCCTTTGGAAAATTACTGGTATGAAAATATGGGCATAAACAGTTATACTTATATGGGGATGGGGAACACACGGCACATCGAGGGAAAAACAATTACATTAACAATCCCCTTATCCTTATCCCACCCCCTATAACTAACTTGATTAAGTTATGAGGGGCCAGGAATTCATGCTCACCAATCCAAAACCTGTCGCTTTAACGTTGTGAGTTTTGAGGTTTGGTCTTCTGTCCTTTGGGGTACTCCGTCGCCACGTGGTCTCAGGGTGCGGTGCTGGAGTTGTTGCTGCGACACACCTTCCCTCTCCTCAGCTACCGTCGTCGTCTCGTCGCGATGGGTTCTCTTCTTCTTCTCCCTCGGGCGGCCGTCGGCGGTGACGGGGCGGTTGGCGGGTTTTACTGCTTGTTTGATTTTACTACCCAAGTGTCAAACGCCAGCATATTCGTCGTGGGCATGGACACCCGTGTTTAATGCCAACTTATTCGCAGTGTTCAAATGCCAACTAATTCTCACTGTCCACACATATACTTTCTTCCCCAAGCGCTAGCTAATAACTAGGCGTTTGGTTTTTACCAATGCGCCTTTTGCTGCCCTTCTCTGCTCTTGTCGGTTTTTACCTTCTTATTCGTCTCGTCATGTCTCGTCTCGTTTCGTCTGCTCCTTTTTGTGGCCTGTGTGTCCTGTATGACTTTGAACTCGGGTCTCGTTCTCCTCCCGCGTTTGGTATGGATGTCCTTGGCTGTTACACATGCGGGGAGCAAGAAGAGAACCCGCCACGAGGCCAGGGCACGAGTACGAGCGGCAGCAGCCCAAGACCAAACAAGAGGTCAGAGTCAAGAGAGCGATTGCTACTGATGGGCCTCCAATTATACCCATTCTTCCACTCCTTATCTGCGCGCCAAATCTGGTCAGTCCATTGTTTAACTTTTGGCGGGCTGTTTTAAATGATTACAACCATTTGTTTTAACGACTTTAGGAGTGGTTGTCTCCGGGTCTAATGGCCCCGATGTCCTGGTTGTTTTGTCATGGATGAGACTTGATTGTCCCCATCCTACCATGATGGCTACTGTGAGCTGTTATCGTTTAAACATGCAGAAAGCTAATGGCCACAATCACGGGCCCATCTAGCTTGATTCGATTCGATTCAAATAAATGCGTATTCTGTGTTTACTTTGTCTGGCTGGGCTCCAAAGAGTCTCTGATCACAGATTCCTGCATTTTAATGTTTCGTCTCCAGGCCTGCTTGCTGGCAGAGCCTTGCTTTTAAAAATCCTGTCAATGTTGGTCACGAGGTTTACAGAAGCCATTTTGGGTACCCTATTTTTCAATAACTCGTCCAAAAACAGGGTCCCTTGACCCATAACTTGGGGAGTGCGGAAATTTTGAGAACCCTGCAACTTACAGAGGGTGGATTGGGTTACTCTAGCCCTGATTTGCCAATGGTGAAGGTGGATAGTGTGGATTGGGTTACTCTAGCCCTGACTTGCCAATGTTGAAGGTGGAGTGGGCGGATTGGGTTACTCTAGCCCTGATTTGCCAATGTTGAAGGTGGAGAGGGTGGATTGGGTTACTATAGCCCTGACTTGCCAATGTTGAAGGTGGAGTGGGCGGATTGGGTTACTCTAGCCCTGATTTGCCAATGTTGAAGGTGGAGAGGGTGGATTGGGTTACTGCAGCCCTGATTTGCCAACGTTGAAGACGGAGAGTGTGGATTGGTTTCCTGTTGCATCAATTTGCCGATGTGATTGTTGTGCTGCACCGAGCACGAGCAGCGCCAGTCTGCCCGTCATCACCCGATGCCCTTTGCCACTCCAGGAGGGGCTGCTCGCTCTGGGTCTGGGTCACCTTGGATCATCACTACCAATACCAGCCTCCAGGGAGAGGGGTTTGGGAACACACAGTGACCCACCCCTCGGATTCTCACAGGCAGCCCCTGACATATATCTGCCCCCTGCGCCTGGAGAGCACGCTCCCCACACAGAGCCCACTCACCTCGTGGTTCATCCTTCCTATTATGTCCGTGTATAATTGAGACACGGACTGCAGGAGTTGGTTATAACAGGTCTTTACTGAATGGAGGCAACCTGGAACTACTATGCAAATGTTACTACACAGGCTTACATACAGGGGTGGTCACTACTGGTACTGCAGTATACAGGGGCTGCAGAATATAGTTCCTTCTGCCAAGTACATACACTACAATTCCTCCCCTTTTAGCTAAACAGTACATAACATTCAATTAACAATGAAATAACATATTTACAATTACAGTTGCTAGATACATTAGTTGAAGTTAAGCAATTATAAATTCAGTCTTTGAGGAGGCTTCCTGATTCTGTCTGGATAATGCCTCTTTGGAGTATTAGGTTCTTCTGGCAAAGTTGAGTCGGGATCAATGTCGTTGCTTGGTTCATCTGCTTCCAATATCACCGATTCTGAGGTAGATGCAATTGGTACTTCGGTTTCATCACCAGGTGTATAGGATCATGGTGTAGATTTGACGTATTCCAGTGACTCTAGAATCTGGTCAGCATGGCGTCTTACAATGCTCTCTCCAACGTCCACGGTATACATTAGAGGTCCTTGCCGTGTGCAGATCGTTCCTGGCTGCCATTTCTCTGTGCGGTAGGCCCGGGCCAAAACTGGTTGACCTATCTTAAAACTCCTGGTTGGCCTTTCATTCATATTCTGAAACTGCCTGTTCTCCACATCTCTTCTGATGTTTGGCTTAACCAAATCCAAGCGGCATCTTAGTCTTCGATTGAAGAACATCATGGCTGGAGTTTGGTTGGTAACCACATGTGTCGCATTCCGGTAGGCAAACAAGAAGTTATCCACCTTGTGTTGTAGGGGTATGTCTTCATTACACATTGCCTTGGTAGCCTTCTTGAATGTTTGAACGAACCTCTCGGCCAATCCATTAGTGGCTGGATGATATGGGGTGGATGCGTAATGCTTAACACCATTGTTCTTTAAGAACCTCCGGAACTCTTCAGACACAAACTGTGGTCCATTGTCGGAGCAAATCTGTTCAGGCAGCCCATTCCTGGCGAATATGGTTCGTAAGACTGTGATAGTTTTTTCTGTGGTGGTTGAGGACATTTTTATTACCTCTGGCCACTTTGAATGTGCATCCACCGCAATTAAGAACATCGAGTCCATAAATGGACCAGCAAAATCAATGTGCACCCTTTGCCATGGAGATGAGGGCCACTCCCATGGATGTAGAGGGGCTTGTGGTGGGGCGTTTTGGACCTTCTGGCATCCTGTACAGCTCTTGGTCATCTCTTCGATTTCTCTATCGATTCCCGGCCACCACACAAACGCTCTGGCTAAGTTCTTCATTTTTACCCCTCCCAGATGACCCTCATGAAGCTCATTGAGCACTCTATCCTTCAATTTGGGTGGAATTACTACTCTGGATCCACACATCAAGGTTCCTCTGCACACTGACAGCTGTTCTCTTCTCGGCGAGAATGCTGGCAGCAGTGGTTCGCCATGTGCTGGCCACCCCTTCACCATTAAATCATAGACCCAGGAGAGTGTCGGGTCATTTCGTGTTTCCTTTTCTATGTTTGCATTCGTCACAGGGAGACATTCGACTATGGCCAAGTGGAATATCTCCACTGGATCCACTGCAAATTCTTCTTCCACCGTCGGCAACGGTAGGCGCGACAATCCATCAGCATTCCCATGCTGTTTAGTTCCTTTGTACTCGATGTCATATTGGTGTGCCCCTAGGAAAAGGGACCACTTCTGTAGCCGTTGTGCTGTCATTATCGGTACGCCCTTCTGAGGGTTGAAAATGGAGACAAGAGGTTGATGATCAGTAAGTAGAGTAAATTTCTGACCGTGCAGGTAGTGATTGAACTTCTTCACCCCCCACACCAGGCTGAGGGCCTCTCTGTCAATCTGGGCGTAGTTACGCTCGGCTGAAGTTAAAGAGCATGACGCAAAAGCTATCGGCCTCTCTGAACCATCAAGGAATTTATGTGACAGTACCGCCCCAATGCCGCAGGGAGACGCATCACACGCCAGTCTTAACGGTAGTCATGGGTTGTAGTGAGCCAATACTTCTCTTGAAGTGATTAGATCCTTACTCTTCTGAAAGGCCCGCTTACATTCATCGCTCCATTTTCATGCTACTCCCGTTTGTAGTAGGGCGTTCAGTGGGTGCAGAATTGTGGACAAATTCGGCAAAAACTTATGGTAGTAATTCACCAATCCAAGGAATGACCTCAGTTGCGACACATTTTCAGGCGCTGGAGCCTTAACTACCGCTTCAATTTTGTCAGGGGACTTATGTAACCCCTCTTCATCAATCACGTGGCCACAATACGATATCTGTTTCTTAAAAAACTCGCACTTGGGGCGATTGGCCCATAGCCCATGCTCACGTAGTCTAGTGAGTACCTCCTCTAGGTTGGCAAGGTGTTCACTGTCATCTTCACCTGTCACTAGGATGTCGTCCAAGTAACACTGAGTCCCCGGAATTCCTTGCAGGACTTGTTCCATCGCTCTTTGCCATATCGCCGGAGCTGATGCTACTCCGAATACCAGTCGATTATACTGGTAAAGACCTTTGTGAGTGTTTATCGTGAGATACTTCCTAGAGGATTCTTCAACCTCCATCTGCAAATATGCTTGTGCTCGGTCAATTTTTGTAAAACGCTTCCCTCCAGATAGTGAGGCAAAGATATCTTCTATCCTTGGAAGAGGATATTGTACTGTGTGAAGGACTGGTTTCACCGTCACCTTGAAGTCCCCACAGATGCGAACCTTCCTTGGCTCCTCAGACTTATTGTTTAACGTTTTCTTCATGACAGGAACGATGGGTGTCACCCACTCGCTCCAGTCTACCTTAGATAACACGCCTGCATTCTCCAGATTCTCCAGCTCTGCCTCAACGGCTGGGCGAATTGCATATGGTACCTGTCTTGCTTTGAAAAACTTGGGAATTGCATTCTCTTCTATTTTTATCGAGGCGGTTATGCCTTTAAGAGTTCCCAGTTCTTGTTGAAAAACCTCTTTGGCGTTAGCTAAGATTGTTGACAATCGCCCAGGAGTGACATCGTCATCCTTTTTACCAGCCACCGTCAGTGCCTCAATGGAGTGCCAGTCTAAACTTATCTTTCTGATCCATTCACGTCCCAATAACGGTGGTCCACCATCTTGCAGTATGTACAGATACAATTTCTGTATTTCCTTGCCGTTGTATTCGACAGGCACCCTTATTTTTCCGCTGGGGCGTACTTTTTGCCCCGTATACGTCTTCAAGACAATGGATGTCTCTTTCAAGGGTATGTGTGAGAATAACCGCTCGTAGTCTCGTCGATTCATGACGGTTAGAGCTGATCCTGTATCCAATTCCATTTTGACTTGGGACCCTGCTATCGTGAGGGTGACCCAAATGGTTCGGTGATCCTCTTTTGCGATTACGTTGTGAAGTTTGAGACAGCTTAGTCTCTTGTTCCCGGATTCACTATCGCTCATCTGGTCTTCGGAACTACTGTCCGTCATCTTTTGTACTTTCCTGTACGGTTCCTTAGTAGCCTTTTTGTTGTTGTTGGTCTTCTTCCCAGACCTGCAAACTCGTGCAATGTGTCCCATCTCCCCGCATTGCCTGCATATTTTGTCCTTGGACAAGCAGTCCTTCTGGTCATGGGTTGTTCTGCCGCAGCGATAACATTTTGCAAATCCCCGTGTCATTTCGTGGGTGCCGTATTCCTGTGACTTTTGCTGTATTTCCGCAGCTCCCCTTGCTGCTGCTTCGTATGATACTGCCACGCTGAAAGCCTTATCTAGCATCAGCTCTTTGTCTGAGAGTAACCTCTTCTGGGTTCCTTCACTCAGGAGTCCACAGACAAATTTGTCCCGTAAGGTGTCTGCCAGTCCTGCTCCGAACTGGCAGTGCTTTGATAGCTTGCGTAGTTCCGTAAGGTAATCAGCATTGCCCTCATCTTTGTGCTGATTTCGCCTGTGGAATTTAAATCTTTCTGCTATCAGCAGCGGTGTAGGATTTAGGTGTTCCTGTAGGATAGCAACAATTTCGTTAAAACTCTTCGCCATCGGTTTGGCTGGAGTAATCAGGTCCCGCAATAGGCCGTACGTTCTTGCGCCCATTAAGTTTAGCAGTACCGATGCCTTTTTCTCATCGGCTACTTCGTTTGCCTCGCAATATACCTCGACTCTTTCCGCATACGTGGTCCAGTCTTCTATTGCATTATCGAAGGCAGTGATATTGCCAGTCTTCGGCATCTTGGAAATCTAAGATGGCGCCTCCCGCGCTTTGCCTTCTTCCCCGATTTAACAAAATGGCGCCTCCCGCGCTTTGCCTTCTTCCCCGCTGGATTAATATGGTGCCTCCCGCGCTTTCTGTCTTCTCCGCTGTTGCTAGCGCTGTTGCTGGCGTTTTATGCCTTGATGGCGACGCCCTATGGTCTTCGCGCACTTCCCCCCGCGCTGCTGCTAACGCCGCTCTCCGCGGTTCCCGTGGCAAACTGCAGCTCCTCGCGACTTTCTGCGCGTTTAATTTTTATTCTTTCCCCGTCGCCGGAACAACCCTGTGGGACTCTTGCCTCCCTCTTCTCGGGTCTGTACGCTGCCCGGCTTTGTAGCACCGGCCGCGCCCTGTGTGCTCCACCCTCTCTCTCTCTCCTCTTCCCGACAACGCTGCTCGGCCCCGTTGCAAAGCCACCCGCTCGAGCTCTAGACCGCCGCAGCCCAGGAAGGATCAGTGTACTACCTGCCACCAGCCCGATTAGCTGAAGCACCATCGACAGGATAACCAAGCCCCGCTCTCGACAGCCTCTCCTGCAAATCTTCAACTCTGCTGTCTCAGAGGCGGATGCTCACGGTCGACGCCTGTTTCTTCTGTTTCTTTCTTCCTTCTGGCCTCGACCTCTGATAACTTCGCTTCAGGGATGGATCCCCATGAGGTGGTGCAGACTGTAGGTAAGTTCGTATCTGCTCGTCGCCAGTATTATGTCCGTGTATAATTGAGACACGGACTGCAGGAGTTGGTTACAACAGGTCTTTACTGAATGGAGGCAACCTGGAACTACTATGCAAATGTTACTACACAGGCATATATACAGGGGTGGTCACTACTGGTACTGCAGTATACAGGGGCTGCAGAATATAGTTCCTTCTGCAAAGTACATACACTACACTTCCCACAATCACACCGAGCTGTCAGTGAAAGAGAGGAGATTTGGGAAGAAAGGTCAAAGGCTGGCAATGGATGAGCAAGGAGAGACATCAAGAGCAAAGGAGCAGACCAGCCCAAGAGTCATGTAACCTCTCACAAAAAATATTAAGCATTCTGTAAATAAGTACAATAAATGGGATACAAAGCTCAAGTACTCACATTTAAAGCAATTCTCAGTTTAAAGATGTTTTCTCTTGTCTTGACTTTCTTTGTGGAGTCTCCAAAACAAAAGGTTTAAAGATCACGCTGAATGAAGGTACATATGCGCATGCCTGATGACATCACCGCGCATGCCTGATGACGTCACCGCATAAGATTGGATGTGTGCATGCTCGAGAAATTCGATTTGTGCATGTGTGAACACAGCCTGGTGGAGCCTGTCAAAGGAGGACGCACGTCTGATGACGTTAATGCATGGATGTTCAATTGCGCATGCGCAAACTCGAGCACATACACAAAATGTGGCCGATGTGTGCATGTGGAAACTTAACAATGCGAGGACGGCATTGCTGTCAGGGTGAGCTTGGCCATGACCTTTTATGCATTGGGGTCCTTCCAGGCTGGAGCAGGTGATATTTCCAACATCTCGCAATTCACCGTGAGCTGAATACCTTTCATTCTCTCTTGCCAGAGAGAAGCAGGCGGAGTGAGCACACGGCTTCACCAGGATAGCAGGCTTCCCCATGGTGCAGAGTGCAATTGATGTACGCATGTCACTTTGTGGGTGTCGCATGTCGACTCTGAGATGTACCGCAGCTGGAAGGGATTCCACACCCTCAGTGTCCAGCTGGTGTGTGACCACACACAGCGCATCATGCAGGTCAGTGATCGGGATCCTGGCAGCAGTCATGATGCCTTCATTCTGCAGCCATCCTCTGTACTGTGTGTTTTTGATCCACCACGACAAATCAGAGGGTGGCTACTGGGCAACAAAGGCTATCCGCTAACCACCTGGCTCATGATTCCGGTGCACAACCAAACCACACGTGGCAGCATATATATAACGAAAGCCATGCTGCCACATGGAATCTGAAAGAGCAGACCATTGGCGTCCTTAAACAATGCTTCCACTGCCTGGACAGCTCTGGAGGGGCCCTGCAGTACTCGCCAGACTACGACTCAAATTCCTCGTGATCTGCCACATGCTCCACAACCTCGCGATCACGAGGGCACAGCCCTTACCACCACGTATATGGCAAAGAGCTGAGGAGAAGGAGAAAGAGGAAGAGGAGCAGGAAGAGGAGCTGAGGAGGAAGAGGAGGAGGAGGAAGGGAGGAGGCAACCAACACAGCTCCTTTCTGGCCGGGCTATCCGTGATTCACTCATTCGACTGCGGTACCAGTGAACGCAACTCCAATTACCCATTCAGCAATAGTCCCATACCTTACCTCCCTCTGTTACTGACCATCACAGTGTCCCCTTGGCCACAATGCTACAATAAAAGCCACCACAAAACAAACATTCCTAACCAAATTTTTAAATCAAACCATCCAATATTAAGTTCTGACAGGCAAAATCAGGGGCACTGACAGAGTGTCAGTGGTAGGAGGACGAATGCTGTCAAGCTGAGAGTGGACAGCAGGTTCTTGCTGCAAGAAACCACATCCACTCCCCCAGGGCGGCGCCTCGGCAATCCTAGTAATCTGTTGGAGGACAGATTGCTAGAATGCTGTGACACCCTGCAAGCTCCTTTCGACACTGGTAACCGCAGCCACGAAGGCAGCAGCCTGAGTCTGCGTGGCAACAAGCTGAGCTTGCATGACCTCAGTCAGAGCTTCCACTGCAGCACTCAGACGTTGGGTGGCTTCTGCTTGTGCTGCAATGGAAGCTGAGACATCGGTCAGCAGATGCTGCATCATGGGTGAGTCCACAAGTGCGTTAATCGATTTACCCACCATTTCAATGCTGGAAACGATGGGCTCCAAGCTCTGTGCAAAGCCCTGTGCATGGTTGGTGCTGGATTCCTCCATGCTCTTTGATATTGAACTCAGACTTTCTGGCAGGCCTGACAATGCACCAAGCATTTCGTTGTGCATACCCATCAGCATTCTTCTGTAGGCCGCCCCATTGAAGTCCTCATCTGTGTCCACTGCCATAGAACTCGTGTGCGACCTCCCACTCTGGTGAGCTGGCACCTGTGCTACATTTTCCCCCTGCCCTGGCTGTAGTCCACTCGTGCCTGGTGTCTCACCGTGTGCAAATCCCGCCTCTATGCTACCCTCTAAATTCACACAGTGTCAGTATCTGAGCTGGTGTCTGCGAATGTGAAATTGAGTGACGGTGCTGAGCCTTCAGTATCACTGCCTTCTTCCTCTTGCAGTTCCTGCTCCTCCACCACTGCCTGGCCAGGTTGGAGTTCTTGGCTCTCTGAAAGGAAAAAGGCCCAAGGGGAGGGTTGTGGTGTGGGGAGGGGGGAAGCAAGAGGGGCGTGCTTACACCATTTGTAGCTTGTAAATCAGAAGAGATTGTTGAATGAGGGGGAAGTGGATGTGAGAAGGGGGATTAGGAATGAGGATACCATCATCTTGTAGTGTTTCGGCCGCACCTGTCGCCGCAGGCTCAGTGATAAGTGCTCCAATGTTCTCCAGCACTGTCTCCTCCATTAGAGTAAGGTTTGCAGGCGTGCCTGTCTCCCTGCAGGTAGCCCAGGCTGGCTGCAGTTATCAGCCAACTTGTCCTGTAAGAGACAGGGAAGTATGTCAGTGAATGTGGTGCAATGTGTTTGGGTGATGTGCCTGTTATAAATCTCATCATCATAAAGAAACTACTCATGAAATAACACTGGACGGCCAGCTGGTGGCGCCGTCCAAGGAGTATAAATACTCGAGCGTGGGCCCAGCTTGCCCAGGGACATTTTGTAAGACAGGAACTAGTGAAGTACAACTAGACCTCCATGTTCTGAAACAAGTTGATTAAAGCCTTGCTTTATACTCAAACCAAGTGCGTAGTGAGTTTTATTACGTCAATTTAATCAAATTGATATCTACTCCACGCTCTGAGTGATTTCGGGAACAGCCAGCTATGACTTCAACTGCAGAAGGGAACTCCGGCATAGTAATCAATCCATCATGGACAAACTATTCAGACCCGCCCGTCTTGACCTGGACGCGAATTCACCTACAACTGCTAAGGTATGGAAACACTGGTATCGTACCTTCAGCAACTTCCTCAGGGTGTGTGGTGAGAATGTTCCTGATAAATTAGAGACACTTGCCAATTATGTATCTCCTCATGTGTTTGACTATATGGAAGACTGTGTAGACTATGACTCCGCTATCCTAATATTACAGCGACTATATGTTAAGGCCCCAAATGAAATTTTTGCTCGGCATCTACTGGCCACAACTCAACAAAACCCGGGGAATCACTTGACGAATTCCTTCAGAAACTTTGCAGGCCCAGCAAGGATTGCATTCTTAAAGCTGTCACAGCTGAGCAGTACCAGGAGGAGTTAATTTGTGATTCCTTTATTAATGGGATTGCATCTCCCTTCATATGTCAGCGTCTGTTGGAGAATAAAACCCTCAAGTTACAGGCTGCCTATGACCAGGCATGTTCCCTGGGCTTAGCAATGAGGAATGCAGATGCCTATATTTACCTCATGCACAGGCTGCTGCTATAACTTTTCATGGCTCCTTCAATAGGTCTCGGGTGGAAGCCCTCACTGATGATGAGTTGAACCTAGCAGATGACAACCCTACCCTAGAAGCCTTCACTGATGACGACCCCGCCCTAGCGGCATCTTGGCAATCTGGAAGGAAGTGTTTCTTCTGTGGAGGTACGTTCCATTATAGGAAATTTTGTCCTGCATGTAACGCAACCTTCAATCATTGCAGCAAGAAAGATTACTTTTCTAAGGTATGCCAGTCAAGAGCATCTGTAAGTAAGAAAGGCCACATTTCTAAGGTATACCGGTTGAGAGCTCCTGTTAGTTTTACAGCTGCTATCTATGAAACTGCTCCTCCCCCAAGAACCACTACTAGGGTTGCAGCTGTCAAGGGTAAAACTGCCCCTACTCCCATCACAGCTGTTTGTCCCCAAAGTCTGTCCCATGCAGCCACGAAGGTTTCGGTAAATGGGCACATTTTGAGTGCACTAATCGACTCATGCAGCTCTGACAGCTTCATTAGTGAGCGGGCTGTCAGTAAGTTAAAACTGCGTATTTACCCCTCAGACAGGGAAATTGCAATGGCTCTGACGACGCTGACCACCAATTCTTCCGGCTTTTGACTTGTCGACCTTATTCTCAATGGCCGCACTTATTTCTCCACCCAGCACGGGGTGCTCAAAAACCTATGCAGTGTGTGATAATAATAATAACTTCCGGGAAGTTATGTCATCACTTCCTGTGAACTGTGAACTATGAACTATGAACTTAGTACATACATCACTTCCTGTCATATGTCACTTCCTGTTGGACTGGTATAAATACTGAACTATTCAGTATTGTAAGAGGCTTCTACCAGAGGCATGGTGAAGACCTCTCTTGTATATAGTGTGTTTATAAGTTGCTTAAAGCTTACTTTAAAGTTACTTGATGAGTGAGACTCCTTTTTCTTACATCAATTTAAGCAACTTAGTATTTACACTCACAAATACTAGACCTTCGGACAAACTCGGAGTTAAGGATCCAGGGAACCACCCATCATGGAGAGAATCCTTAGACCTATTCGTCTGGACTTGGACCCGAACACACCAGCAGCTGGCAGGGTATGGAAGCATTGGTACCGTACTTTTGAGAATTTTCTGGATGAATGTAAAGCGGATGCTCCTACTAGACTGAGGATACTTATCAACTATGTGACCCCAAAAGTGTTTGAATATGTTGATGAATGGGATAATTACGATGAGGTGATTCGGGCACTTAAGAAACTGTGGCCTAGAAATTCGCTATCGCCGCGCCAGGTCTTTAGCGCCCGAAATTTTGCGCTCGCCCGGATTCCCGTAGCGCCCGCCTGAAATTCAGTTGCGGCGCCCCAAGACGGAGGCGGGCGCTATTGCAGGGTTTGGCCACCTCGCTTGGGGCGATGAAAGTCAATTGCAGGCGTCCAGCTGCCGCTGCGGCACCCGATGCGGTGCGGCAGGCTGGGGTACTGCAGGCCTCCTCCTTCTCTTAAGGAGGAGCTGCCTGCAGCCGTGAGATCGCCGCTGGATTCCCCCGGCAAATGAGCCCGGCACCACGGAGAAGTGCCGGGCTCGCGGGAGTCAGACACCAATGCCGCGGGGGGGTGGTGCAGGAGTCCGGGGAGGGAGGTGCGGCCAGGCGGCCGCCGGGAAAGCGGCCGACCGCCCCTCCACCTTTATGCACCGGCCTCTCGGAGCTGCAAGGCCCCATTTTTCAAACGCTGTTTGCGGCCGCCACGGGCGAGGCGGCCGCAACTGAATTTGGCCCTCGGCACGGAATCGCATTGGAACCGGGGCGCTGCGCACACCGATGACGTCATCGGTGCCGGCGCAGCGCTACCGGCTAATGCCGATGTTAGGGACCAACTGAATTTCGGGCGCTAAAAACCTTCCGGCGCAAACCACTCTTTAGCCAATAAGTGGGCGCAAACGCGACTGAATTTCTAGGCCTGTATGCCAAGACTCCAAATGAGGTCTATGCTAGACATCTACTGGCCACAGCCCGACAAGGGCCAGGGGAATCGATTAACGAATTCCTTCAAGAACTTCGCAGGCTCAGCATAGATTGTAACTTTCAGGCAGCCTCAGCTGAGCTGTACCGCGAAGAAATGATTCGTGATGCTTTCATCTGCGGGATTGCCTCTCCATTTATACGCCAGCGTCTACTAGAAAGTAAAACACTTGAGCTACAAAAAGCTTTTGACCTAGCTTGTTCTCTGGATTTGGCAAAGAGAAATGCAGACCTCTATCAGCTGCCCAGATCTCGATCTGCTGCTGTAACTGCAACCAGACAATTCAAGCGGTCTCAGGTGAACCCTATCATGGGGGAATCTAATTCTGATAATTCTGATGAAGAAGAGGAGGATGACCCCACTTTAGCAGCCTCTTGGCAATCTAGGAAGGAATGCTTCTTTTGTGGAGATGCTTTTCACCCTAGGAAAACCTGCCCTGCTCGCAATGCAATCTGCAGTTATTGCAAAAAAAAAGGACACTTTGCTAAAGTTTGCCTATCAAGGGCCTCTACGAGGGCCAATCCAGCTAAGGCCTACCGAACTGCCCCAATTAGGGCCTATCAAGATGCTCCAGCTAGGACCTATCAAGCTTCCTCTCGAGCTCTCTCCCGAAGAAGCACACCGAGAGTTTTAGCCACTCTCTGTGCAACGACACCAATTACAGCTGCTTGCCCACAGAACCTGTCTCATGCAGCTACAAAAGTTTCAATTAAAGGGCATACCTTAGATGCCTTAATTGACTCAGGAAGTACTGATAGTTTCATTAAAGAACAGATTGTTGCGAAGTTGAAACTACATGTCTTCCCATCGGACCAGGCAATTGCGATGGCCCAGTCATCACTTAATACCAGAATCTCCGGCTTTTGTATTGTTGATATGACACTTAATGGTCGCATGTATCCCTCCACCCGACTTTCGGTACTCAAGGACTTATGTAGTGATCTCCTCTTAGGGCTGGATTTCCAGAAACAGCATAAGAAACTCACTATTGAGTTCGGCGGATCCAAACCTGGTCTTACTATTTCTAATATACCGTCTAAATTACCGTTTTGTGCATTATCAGCAGCTTCACTGGATGAACCCTCATTATTTGCCAGTATTCCGCCTCGATGCAAACCAATAATAACGAAATCGCGGCGCTTCAATCAGGAAGACCAATCTTTTATTGAGGCTGAAATCTCTCGACTTCTAGCAGAGGATATCATCGAACCATGTTCATCGCCCTGGCGGGCTCAAGTCGTCATTGTCAAGAACCCTCTAAAACCTCACAAACAACGACTATGCATTGATTATTCGCAAACCATCAATCAATATACCAACTTGGACGCCTACCCATTGCCACGCATTGATGATATGGTTAATAAACTGGCCGAATACAAAGTGTTCTCAACTTACGACTTAAAAAGTGCCTATCATCGGGTACCCTTGAAGGTCTCAGATAAGCAGTACACGGCCTTTGAGGCTAATGGACGGCTGTACCAATTTCGTCGCCTCCCATTCGGGGTTACTAATGGAGTGGCTGTCTTCCAACGGGCAATGGATGGCCTGGTTAAACAGGAAAATCTAAGGGACACTTTTCCCTATCTTGATAACATTACTATTGCAGGTCACGATCAACAGGAACACGACGCCAACCTCCAAAAATTTCAGGATGCCCTCCATCGCCGTAACTTAACCTTGAATGAATCCAAATCTGTTGAGTCGCAACCGACCATCAACATCCTTGGCTACTGCGTAGGCAATGGTATCATTAAGCCAGACCCAGAAAGACTTCGCCCGCTCCAAGAGCTCCCGTCACCTAAGAATCCGGCTTCTTTACGTCGGGCTCTCGGTCTGTTTGCATACTACGCTAAATGGATTCCTAATTTTTCAGACAAAATCCAACCCTTGCTGCATGCTAGATCATTTCCATTGGGAACAGCGGCTGTTGCAGCCTTTAACCTTCTCAAAAAACAGTTGGAGAAAGTGGCTCTTCACTCCATCGATGAGAATCTCCCTTTCATAGTCGAATGTGATGCCTCGGAGGTGGCGATCTCGGCTACTCTGAATCAGGAAGGTCGTCCTGTAGCATTTATGTCCAGGACCTTACAAGGTGCCGAGCTACATTATCCTCCAGTTGAGAAGGAAGCCACAGCCATCATAGAGGCAGTACGGAAGTGGAACCATTTTCTAGCTCGCCAGCACTTTACATTAATCACAGACCAACGATCAGTCGCCTTCATGCTCGATAATCGAAAATGAACCAAAATTAAGAATAATAAAATACAACTTTGGAGGATGGAACTGGCCTCTTTTGGTTATACCATTCACTATCGGCCTGGCAAGGAGAATGTGGCCCCGGACACCCTCACACGGGCATTCTGCTCCACTATGTCGTCCTCTACTCTCATGGATGTCCACAATGGATTGTGTCATCCTGGCGTTACGCGCATGCTACATTTCGTACGATCACGGAATCTCCCTTTTTCTACTGGAGATGTAAAGAAAATATGCTCAGAATGCCGGCTTTGTACGGAATTAAAACCTCAGTTCTTCCGCCCCTCAGATGGTATACTCATACATGCAACCCAACCGATGCAACGACTTAGCATCGATTTTAAGGGCCCAGTGCCCTCTTCAACTCGGAACACTTATTTGCTCACCATGATTGATGAATATTCACATTTTCCATTTGCCTTCCCCTGCTCCAATATGCTGGCGTCCACAGTAATCTGCTGTCTTGAGCAGGTATTTTCTCTCTGTGGCATGCCGGCTTATATTCACTCAGATCGGTGTCCATCCTTTATGTCAAGGGAACTCAAGGACTACCTCTCAGAATGGGGAATTGCTACAAGCAAAACAACACCATACCATCCCATCGGAAATGGGCAGGTAGAGAGGTATAACGGTATCATCTGGAATTCCGTACATCTCGCTTTAAGATCTCGGGGCCTACCAGACCAGCAATGGGAAGCAGTGCTTCCGGATGCATTGCACTCTATACGGTCCCTGCTTTCTACAGCCACAAATACTACACCTCATGAGCGGTTCTTTGGATTCCAGCGTCGCTCATCTCATGGGACATCACTCCCGTCATGGCTAACTACTCCTGGACCTGTATTACTCCGAAGATACGTTCGGACGTCTAAAAATGACCCTCTCGTAGACGAGGTCGAACTAACCGATGCCAACCCCACCTATGCAAACATACGATATTCCGACGGCCGAGAATCTACCGTATCATTACGGGATCTGGCTCCCTGCCCACCAGGACCTAGTGGGACATCGGGTGATGGCATTTCACCAGGAAACTCTTGGGACGTATCGGGTACCCCTCTCCAGGATCCTGATCGGACACCAACTAGCTTGGTGCCGGTAGAACCCCGTACTCAAAGTTGCGACCCTCGCAGTACCGCGCACGAAAGTACTGATCCGCCACAGACCAGCTCTGCACCTCCCTCTGAACAGAGGCAGACCGACTTTGAACCTATTGGGACTCGTACACGAAGCCATGATCTCCCCGACCCTGCACAGGGTAATCCAGGCCACACAGACTCTGACCAATGGCCAACCGCATGTAAGCGGATTAGCGACCCTCTACGACGGGAACCCAAACGGGTGCGACTCTTCCTCGTTCGGCGGCTGCGGAACAAAAGGAAGACCACAGCCTTCTAATCCTGCAGGAGGGAAGAATGTGATAATAATAATAACTTCCGGGAAGTTATGTCATCACTTCCTGTGAACTGTGAACTATGAACTATGAACTTGGTACATACATCACTTCCTGTCATATGTCACTTCCTGTTGGACTGGTATAAATACTGAACTATTCAGTATTGTAAGAGGCTTCTACCAGAGGCATGGTGAAGACCTCTCTTGTATATAGTGTGTTTATAAGTTGCTTAAAGCTTACTTTAAAGTTACTTGATGAGTGAGACTCCTTTTTCTTACATCACAGTGATGTGCTCCTGGGACAGGATTTCCAGAAACAACACAAAAGACTCACTTTTGAGTTTGGAGGGTCAAAGCCGGAGCTTACTATTTCCAAAGTACCGTTTTGTGCGCTTTCGCCGGCTTCGCTCGACGAGCCCTCCTTGTTTTCCAATCTTTCCGCCCGATGTAAGCCCATAGTCACTAAATCACTACGTTTCAGCCAAGATGATCGATCCTTTATCGAGGCAGAAATCTCTCGCCTTCAAGCTGACGGTATCATTGAACTATGTTCATCTTCCTGGCGGGCTCAAGTCGTCGTTGTTAAAAATCTTCTGAAGCAACACAAGAAACGTCTTTGCATTGATTACTCGCGAACTATTAACCAGTATACCGACCTGGATGCCTACCCACTACCACGCATCGATGACATGGTCAATAACCTTGCCAACTACAAGGTATTTTCAACTTTTGATTTAAAGAGCGCATATCATCAAGTACTGTTAAAGGACTCTGACAAAAATTACACGGCCTTTGAGGCCAATTGTCAGCTTTATCAGTTTTGTCGCCTTCCATTTGGGGTCACCAATTGGGTGGTCATCTTTCAACGGGCAATGGAAAGCCTAGTCAAACAGGAGATCTTAACGGACACTTTTCCATATCTAGATAATATCACCATTGCTGGTCATGACCAGAAGGAGCATGATGCCAATCTCCAGAAATGTTTTGACGTTCTCCGTCGTCGCAACTTAACCTTAAATGAGTCCAAATCTGTGAAATCAGTACCATCAGTCAACATCCTTGGCTATTGGGTGGGCAACAGTGTCATCAAATCGGATCTGGAGCGACTTCGTCCGCTTCAGAAGCTCCCTCCCCCTACGAATTTCGGCTCTCTTCGTCGGGCACTCGGCATGTTCGCCTACTATGCGAAATGGATATCCCACTTCTCCGACAAGATCCAGCCCCTGCTTTACGCAAAGTCATTTCAATTGGAGGCAATGGCTATTTCAGCTTTCAACCTCCTCAAGCGACAACTGGAAAAAGCCACGCTTCATTCCATTGATGAAAATCTTCCTTTCATGGTCGAGTGCGATGCATCAGATGTGGCGATTTCTGCTACCTTGAAACAAGGTGGTCGACCCATTGCATTTCTGTCCAGAACTTTGCAGGGTAGCGAGCTCCATTATCCTCCTGTCGAGAAGGAGGCTACGACCATCATCGAAGCTGTACGTAAATGGAGTCATTTCCTCGCTCGTCGCCATCTCACACTTATAACCGATCAGCGCTCCGTGGCCTTTATGCTGGATAACCGGAAACGCACTAAGATCAAGAATAACAAAATACAACTCTGGAGGATGGAATTGGCCGCCTTTGGATAGACCATTAATTATCGATCCGGCAAAGAGAACGTGGCCCCGGATACCCTCACGCGGGCATTCTGCTCTTCTATGTCAACTTCGACTCTTGCGGATCTTCATACTGACTTATGCCATCCTGGCGTTACGCGTATGTTGCACTTTGTGCGATCTAAAAATCTCCCATTTTCTACGGAAGATGTGAAAAGAACATGCTCCTCCTGTAGAATTTGTGCGGAATTAAAACCGCAATTCTTCCGTCCATCGGATGGCTCGTTCATACACACTATGCAGCCTATGCAGCAACTCAGCATTGACTTTAAAGGGCCATTGCCTTCCTCAACGCGAAACACCTACTTACGATGGTGGACCAAATATTCACACTTTCCCTTTGCTTTCCCCTGTCCCAATATGCTTACTTCCACAGTGATCAAATGCCTTGATCAAGTCTTTTCCCTTTGCGGTACGGCCAATTTCATCCCCTCTGATCAAGGTCCCTCCTTCATGTCAAGCGAACTCAAAAGTTATCTTTCCCAACGGGGAATCGCCACAAGTAAAATGACACTGTACCGTCCCATCGGTAACGGACAGGTTGAGAGATACAACGCTATCATTTGGAATGCTGCTCGTCTTGCACTATGGTCACACAACCTACCAGACCAGCAGTGGGAAACTATGCTCCCTGACGTGTTGCATTCCATCAGGTCTCTTCTTTCTACATCCACCAATGTCACGCCTCACGAGCAATTCTTCAGGTTCCAGCGTCGCTCCACTCATGGGACGCCCCTACCGTCATGGTTGGCAGCTCCCAGCCCCGTGCTGCTCTGAGGATTCGTCCGATCTTCTAAAAACAATCCCCTCGGTGACGAGGTAGAACTCACGGATGTTAATCCCACGTACGCGCACATGCGGTTCCCTGATGGCCGGGAGTCCACCATTTTGCTCCGGGACCTGGCTCCCTGTCCAGCCGGTCCCATGGACCCAGCTGATAGAGGGACCCACGGTGATGATACCGACGCTCTGTGCTCCCTCAAAGATGACGCCCTACCTGGGACATCGAGAGATCTGCCGGCTGCCCCACCGGATCTACTCGGGGAGCTGAGCACTCCCCGTGGGATGGCCACCCGAGGCCAGGACGCTGGTCAATCCCCGGCTATCAAACAGGGTGAAGCCAGCTCTGCGCCTGTGGGCACCCGCACCTGGAGTCACGATCTCCCCAGTCTCCCTCGGGTCGATCAGGGCAACACGGGCCCTGTCGATCCACCTGCACGGATCAAGCGACCCAGGGGAGACGTGCCTTCCAGCCATAAACAAATATCTAAAAGACTGCGGCTATTCGTGGTCCGCCTAATCCGTTAGGAGGAAGTCGTCGGACTTCCAAATCTTTTAGGCAGGAAGAATGTTATAAATCTCATCATCATAAAGAAACTACTCAAGAAATAACACTGGACGGCCAGCTGGTGGCGCCGTCCAAGGAGTATAAATACTCGGGCTTGGGCCCAGCTTGCCCAGGGGCATTTTGTAAGACAGGAACTAGTGAAGTACAACTAGACCTCCATGTTCTGAAACAAGTTGATTAAAGCCTTGCTTTATACTCAAACCAAGTGCGTAGTGAGTTTTATTATGCCAGTGCCTGTCATGGTTGACTAGCTGGCAGTGTGTACAAGCTGTGAGATGTGGGTGTGAGGCTTGCAGCTGTGCTAAGTGTGTGAGGGTGAGGTGAAGCCATGAATGTTAGGTATGAGTCGTGTTTAACAGAGATTGTTGTTCGGTGAGTAAAGGTGGTGTGGTGAATTGAGCAGTGTCTGAGACTAGTGGTTCAGTTGTAAGGATATGGCATTTGAAAATGAATTCACTCACCTTGACTAATGGTCTGAGGTTATTTAACTTCTTGCAGCACTGCATCCAGGTCCTCGGGGCTACACTGCTGGCATTGACCCCGATGGCTAGCTTCCTTTTCCATATTTGCCTTGAGGGCCCCCTGGCCCCCTGTGCAAGCAGGACCTCTCTCCTCCTGTCCACCTCCTGCACCAAGGCCTCCAGTGCTACATCCGAGAATCTTGGGGCACGCTCTATCCCCTGTTGTGCCATTGTACTTCCTCCTGCTCACACTCTGTTCCCCAGCCAGTTGAATCACCTCCTGCAGCCAGAATGCACCTCCCCTTTGCAGGCTAGCTTTAAGAAGTGCAGGCTACCTTTAATTGGTGCTAGCCTGGCACAAACTTGGAGTCCCTGCTGAGCATGCAGTCACGCAGCAGCACATTCAGTGCTGAGCTGTACACCACAATCATTCCAATTAGCAGGCAGCACGAAGTTTGTGTGCTGCCTTCATTACTTTGAACGGGCACAGGTTGATCCCGCATTGCAATCCCCGCGCCCGTTTTCGGGGGCAAACAAATGTTTAGCCCATTATCTGGTCATTATCACATTGCTGTTGGTGGGAGCTTGCTGTGTGCAAATTGGCTGCCATGTTTCCTACATTACAACAGTGATTTTACTTCAAAAGTATCTAATTGGCTGTAATGTGCTTTGGGGTGTCCTGAGGTCGTGAAACGGGCTATATCAATGAAAGTCTTTCTTTTTACATAATTGTTAACAACCTGAAACAATTTTGGACGTATACCATTAGGGCCACGGGATTAGGAACAACTACACACATGGGGGCGAAATTCTGTTAGGCCCCGTTTGGGGGCAGGAACCGAATTATCGCTGGAGATTTAGCACCCGGCGTGGTACTTCAGCTTACCACACCAGTGTGGAAGAGAAGCGCTATCTCGGGTGTCAGGGGCACAAAGCGCGGTAGCGCTGGAGCGCTACGAGGCTACATCCACGTAACACTGACGCATTTCAGCGCCCGCCCCTTCCGTTAAAGGGGAGGGGTGCTGCGAGCTCTGCAGGGCCTCCGATGGCCCACACTAGACCACCAGGGTGGCATGGTGCTGTGGCTGCCAGGCTGCGCGATGGCGGCCATGGACCACGCCAAAGGCCGCCATGGAGGGCCAACCTGGTGATTGGCCAAAAAAATAAAATGGTGGCACTGGTTGCGGCCACACCTCCCTTTAATTAGCACCCCGCGAGCAGAGTTCGGCCCAGCTACCGACCCACAAGGCTAGCGCTGACACTGCCCGCAGCAGCCTCGCGGGGCACAGCCGAAATTCTGCCACGGAGTGGTAAGGGGTTGGAGCGGGGCACTAAGCGGTCGCGGTGCACGCCGATAACGTGGTGCCAGAACATGAGCAGTGTTTGATGTCACAGATCTCCATGGGCCCTATTACCAACATAGACCTGTTGATCAACAGAGAAAGAACCAACAAAACCCAACCTGTTTGGTTGATCTCAGCTCTACCTTGTCACCATATTCCTCAGTCACCTCCTCTGGAATCCATTGATACGACATGCTTCAATAGTATCTCCATGGTAAATTAACCTCAGTGTCTCTAATGCCTAGAACTGGAAATTCTAGTCAGGCTATTGAGCCACTGGAACTGGGCTGGGGCAGACCTTCCCGACAACCAGTCTGCACTAGAACTGACACCATCCCCAATCCCGGGGTCAGGGCCATTATTATAAAGGGGGTGGACACTTGCAAGACATTCCCTCCACCACCCACCCTAAGACCATTACTGGATTAACTTCTGTTATACCATCCAAAATGGAAGGATGAATAAAATGGGGTGAGGAAGCCTTCAGTTCTTCTCCTCTCCTGAAGGTGTTGACTCATTAGTGGTGCAGTCCCATGGGTACTTGACATCCTCCAATACCTTTAAAACCAGTTTCCAGCATTGCACATACCTGAGACAATGGGCTGGATTTTGTCAGTATGGGCGGGTTGGAGCGTGTCAGGTGGAAATCGTGCCAGGACGCCGACTCCTAATTGAAGTGCTGAAAAAGTGGGATTTTCCCCTAATTGGCCAATTGATTTCCTGTGTGTGGGAACTCCTGGCCCAATGAGTCTCTTCAGACAGAAAGTCGCCTCCAATGACATCATCAATGCTGCTGGATTTAATCTAGAGCCGTCTTTTGCCTCCACTAGTCCTATCACCATCTCGTCTCATTTTGAATGCCTCTTAATGTCTCTTCACTTCTTTTGTTCTCTCCCAGCCCTGCCTTTCGATCTATTTCATTTCCTTTCCAGTTTTGAAAAAGGGTTAGACCCGAAACGTCGACTCTATTGTCTCTCCACAGATGTTGCCTGGCCTGCTGAGTTTTTCCAGCATTTTCTGTTGTTACTGCTGGATTTAAGGCCTGCCAGCAGCCTTGCTTCTTCTGGAGACTGCAATCTTTATGGCCATTGCTGTCTTTGCCTTCTTCATCAACTATGTCCAGCAGTAGGCCAAAGTGTGCTCCACACTTCGATGAGCCCTCCCTCCAAGCTGGTGGGGTGAGCGAGACCCAGGAAGGAGGTACTGTTCCCTTCCTCAGGGAGAAAAAAGCCACCCCAGCAGACAAAAGCTGTGTACTGCAAGTGGCCCAGGAGGTCAGCTCCATCTCACTGAGCCGCAGAACCTGGCTGCAATGCAGAAAGAGGTTTCATGATCTTCTCCGAACAGGAAAAGTGTGTATGACTTTCCCATCACCCTCAATCTGATCCCCATCGCCTCTCCTCACCAGCACTCCACTTTGCCAACCTCTTCCTCCACATTCCACTTGACACTTACATGCCTGCACCCTTACCATTCCCTCTCTCTCTAAGGTCACATTCACTTAACTATTCAACCATGCAGCCGTCACACTCCCTATCACTGTGATGCCATGACAACAACAGTTTTCAGCATGGTGGGAGGGTCCTTTGTATCCTTCTAAGCATTTATGCTATGGATTCACGACACTCACTCCTTCATTCTCACTCAAACTCCACTTGTGTCCCTCATTGCAGGAATAAGAGGGAAAGAGCCATGATCAGAGGAGGGCCACCCTCAGAAGCCCAGATCACCCCCTGGGAGGAGGCGGCCCTGGAGATCGCTGGAATCGAGGAGGATTCCCAAGTGGGGGCGGACAGATGGGCGCATCACAGCAAGCTGGTGACAGAATAGTTTGGCATCTCTCTCATTGACATTGCATGAGTCACTGATAAGGAATCTGATGCTCTAACAGATTGACTTATGATCATCTGCACTTTTCAATGTTCATGTAACCTTGATCTCACATTTCTAACTCTTTCCTTTATTCCCCCACAGGACCATCGAGAGCCCCCGTCCCCACTGTCCAGGAGGAAGAGCCTGAGCTTCCAGACTCCTCAGAGAAAGCTGCAACCTCTGAGGGTGCGGCGTCAGCAGAATTCAGCACACCCAGCACCATCGCAGACACTCACACCTCAGTGGGACTTTCGCGAGATAGAGTAGTGATGTCACCCGGTGGATCACAGCTCACAAGAGGGCATCAGCAGATGGTGGAGACAGGGACAGTAGTGGAGAGTCCTCGTCGGAGGGCACAGGACTCTGCCAGCTCGGCTCAGCTGCATATCGACCCTGTGCCTCCAGGTCCATCCAGAAGGAGAGCGGTGCTTGAACTCTAGGAATAGGTGCAGGAGTCTCTGGCAGGTTTTGTCTCCAGGGTCGCTGCGAATGTGGAGCGAATGGAGGAATCCATCGTGAACATGAGCAGAGCCTTTGTGGAGGCATTGGTGTATGAATGCATCACCGCGGAAAGGATGGCAACCTCCGTAGAAAGGATGGCTACCTCCATGGTAAGGTTGGCTACCGTAGAGAAGAGGATGGCTATGGTAGAGGAGAGGATGGCTATATCCATGGAGGAGCTTAGTCGCCAGGGTATTGAAAACATTGTAATTGTTCAGATTAGACTGACATCTCTTGAGGAGCGATGGGCAGCTATTGAGCAAACAAACCAGACCTTCAAGCAAGTCCTCTGGAGTAGGACTTCCAGTGCAGAAATGGATCCTCATGGCCCCCCTGCAGTGCAGCAAGGTGCTGTCCAGCCACTTGCTAGCTCTGAAGTGGGGCTGACCCATGAGAGGGATGTTGGTGGCATACAACAAGGAATTGGGGGCTCCTCTCCAATCGCTCACCCGACCATTCAACTGCAGAGCCCTCGGTCAGAGCCCCACCAGAGTTCCCACCCAACTGAGATCATCATCTCAACCCCTGCACAGCCGCAGGAGCAGCAGACGGTTGCTGAGCCCTCACAGGTTCGCAACCTCAGAGGATGCCCGCCAAAGGTGTCGAGACAGGAGCAGCAAGAAAGTGAGCAAGGGGCCTCCACATCTGCTGAAGCCACAGGGGAAGCACCACGTAGGAGCACGCGTAAGAGGAAGAGAATACACAAGTAGTCACAAGGGTTGTCACTTGGGTGTAATTTTGTGTTTAATTTTCAGAAGCCATCAGGTGCTTATTGTCATAAAAAATTCTGATGGCAAATTGTTGCAGTTGTGGGGTGTGTCATTTCGCTAATGGGACTTCTGCATTGAGGGCTTAGGGTGACTTGCAATTGTTAGTATGCTGGTCAGAGTGAGAGGAATCCATAGGTTCTTGTCCATTGTCGATGCACTGGTAAGAAGGTGTGAGACTAAACTGTTTGATTGTGCAGGCTAAGCAAATGTGCGTCCCTTGCATCCTGGGCAGCAATATGGTGGCGCTCTGATGCCTTCTGGCCTGTGCACCTTCAGGTGGGTGACTAGCAGCTTGGCACTCCTGTTGATGTTCCTGCTGTTGGTGCTGCCGTTGCTCATGGTTCTGCTGCTGGTCTTCATCCGAATCTGATGTCCAGGAGGAAAGGAATTAAATGGTCGCCATGCTTCTGGTATATGCTTCAGTTGAGGAAGCACTTAGTCAAGGTGAGGAGAGGGGTTTCCAAGGAGGTCACACTGGAGATGGGTGTCACGCTCCAAACTTCCACAACACTGAGTATGCCTGCTAAAAGTTCCCCCAGACCTGAAACAACATTGCTCTGCCACCTGCAAATGATCATCGGTGAAAACTCCTTTGTAATGGTGGAGCTGCAGCTGTTCGTAAGCGATCCACTAGTGAGGCCACCAGGATTACCTGGCGTGCCCAGAAGAGGTGTGTAGGATGGGGGAAATGTGTTAAAATCGGAAAGGCTTCTCAAAATGGGATTATAGAGGCAATTACGTGGTTGTTAAGGGCCTTAAGGGCCTATCCAGCCTCTTGGAGGCGGGATGGAAAGTGGGTCAGAAAACACGCACTTGGGAAAATTGCTCGGAGGCGGGATGGAGGCGGGAATGGGCCCGTCCGCCAGTTTTGGCAGTTTTAACAACTTGCATGCCTCCAAACCTGCCTCCTTGGGGCTGGGAAAATCGAGCCCATGACCTCCACAGAAAGGCTGAACCCTTCCAGGTGCTGCTTTTCTAATAGGTCTAAGGGTGGCGTGAGGCCTCTGCAGTCACTCCCAATGTTAGGTTCTTCCATTGTCCAAATCCGCTGGACCTTCCCAACCATTGCTTCCTAACCTTTCTCTAATATCACTATGGCTACAGCGAGCAGTGCAAGGGCCTTGTTTCACTCCACAATCATCAACTGTTAAGTTTACTGCCTGTGTTAAAGGCTGGTCTGAATGTTCCTTACAGAGCTGGTACAGTTCACCATCTCAACGTATGAACTATGAGAGACACTGTCAGCATTAGCACAGATCAATGACACTAATAAAATCATCGCTACAGTTTCTTTTTATTGGTTATTTTAATACTCAGTCTCAGATATTACAGAAAATTAATATTTCTCATTGGAAAATCTGCATCTACAACTATAAAGCTTGATTAGTTTTAACCATTTTAATCCATTTTTATATCCTCTAGTCGTAAGTCACCCGGTGGAATTGAACCGCTTCCATTGAAGAGGCTGGAAATCAGGGAGCTGCGAGCGTCTCGTTACAGAGAGAGAGAAAATAATCTTCAACGTTATACCGGCCATCGTGTAGAGCGGGTAAATTGAGCAATCCAGGTGAAAGCGGTCAAACCAGCGAAAAAGATCGCGGAAACTCGAACATAATTTACGTCAAGCGTAAATCAAGCTTTCCACGATCTTTAACGTTTTGAAAAATATTCCAACCGAAGATGGCCACGCACCAAGATCGAAGTAACGAAGATAGCGAGTCCGTTTGCGGACGTTCGAGGAGGGTTTTCACATTGAGCTCGTTTACATAGGCACCCAGGCACGAGTGGGCACGATTTAATAGGTTTTACATCTTAAAAAATACTTAAATTACTAAAAATCTGACTGGTGTACAACAATGAAACTAATACATGGTTCAGTATAGTTTTTAAAATTATTTTCAGACACTTTTAATCAGGTTAATCACAGGTGAAAGACTTATTAAAAACGCTTACTTTTTGTGTTACATTCATTTTCAGCTGTATTACTAAAACTACATCATGTTACCACTCTTAAATATATCAATGAATGTTTTTTAATGCAAAAAAAATAACTGGTTACATTCTATTACACTGACAGATTGCACTGGTTCTTGGAAAATTTTATGTTTGCGAATATTCAAATACATTTTAGCAGAAACTTGAACTGTGAGCTGTCCAGTGCAATTTCAAGCGCAATTTGTGCCCAAAGCAGAAACTCGACCCCGCTGCGTGTAGTTTCAGCTGGGAAAGTCAGCGTTGACCTAGATAGAAAGGCGTAATTCACAAAGAGCACATAGATATTCTTCATTGTCACAATCAAACTCCAAGGCCTTTTCAAAGCACTCAATAGCTTCACACTTCTCCCCATCCAGCTGGTGCAGTAACCCAAGAACACCAAAGGCTTTG
This sequence comes from Somniosus microcephalus, assembly GCF_052327205.1. Classification (NCBI taxonomy): domain Eukaryota; kingdom Metazoa; phylum Chordata; class Chondrichthyes; order Squaliformes; family Somniosidae; genus Somniosus; species Somniosus microcephalus. The sequence goes on along the minus strand of NW_028225824.1, from coordinate 22,745 downwards.
CTGTTTCTGGGGTTCCTGTCACGTTGTTTTGTTGCAATTTTTCTCAAGTTTTTGCGACACAATTCCCAATCTCTTGCGCCACGTTCGAATTTAAGTCCTTCCAGAAAATGGGTGATGGCCTTTGATTCAGATCTTTTTTTATGCAGTTCAAATAAACCAGCCTGTAAACATATTGCCTGCTTATTACCAGGATGAATATCCTCTAATTTCAGTAGATTGCTGTAGATCTCCTCTGCTTTGAGATATTCTCCATTTAATGAACAGATTCCTGCAAAATCCAGTTTTGCATTAATAAAAGTTATTGGGCGGGGCTCAAATGCCTTTTCAAAATGGTACTTACATAGTTTGATCAACTCAGCTTTCTGTTGAAAAGCAGGATTGCGAGGGTTTTTGCTGCCTGGATTGTTGATCAGTTGAAATAGTTTTTTTCTGTAACACAGACCTATTTGGTGGTGTAAGAAGGTAGAGTTTGGGGTAATTTCTAATGCTTTCTTCAACAGCTCCACAGCTTTTTCCACATCTCCTTCTCTTCTCAAAAATTTTGCTGCATAACGAATTACATGTGGAAGGTCAGGGGACTTCTGCAATGCTTGTTCAACTAATTTGTGAGCTTCTGCCTTTTGATTGACCTCTTGTAGTTTTAGAGCCAACAGCACCATGGCGAAAGACTTGTCTGGATCAAGCTCCAGCACATGTCGCAACTGCTTCACTGACTGACTGGGTTCACGGCTCTCTGGGGTACCAGAAAACCCTTCCAGACGAAACAGAGCAGTCGCATAACCCATATTCCATTCAGTGTCATCAGGATCTTCCTTCAGAGCCTTTTTAAAACATTCCTTTGACTCTTCATAATATTTCCTGGAAGATTTCAACAGTGACCAACCCTTCTCCCCGTATACTTCAGGTATTAGTGCTGTATATCGAGAGCCATTAGTAAATTGTTTACAGATCATCTCCAGCTTGTCGAGGTAGGACTGGGCCTCTGTCAGTTGTCCCATGTGATAATATACCCAGGCATAGTTTCCATAGGTGATGATGCTTCTTCTTTCAAATTCATGTTCATGATTCTCCCTCAGAATCTTTTCAGCTTCCTTTAAGATTTGAATTGCCTCTTCACAGTTGCCTTGCAGGCAGCATATGAAAGCGAGATGGTTGTGTAGCATGGCCTGATATTTCACACCAGTCTGTATTGAATCTTGCAATCTTTGCTTCATATCGCCCAAGTCAATGTTTTCTTGCTGTGGGCCCCACGTGAAGTGACATTGAAGCTGATCGAGCTTCTCTTTCAGCAAATCCTTCTGTACGTTGCTGCAAGAAAACAAAATTCATCAAAATCCATCTGAGACTAGCTGAGTCATGCCCTCCCTTCCATCCAATTTCTTTAACTAAGGCTTTCTCCCGACTCCTGGACCCATTGGCCATGAAGGCTCTGGTCACAAAATGATGACCTCTGCAAAAACCACTGCAAAAGCAAAGGGTATGACTGCAAAATCTCGGCTTACACTCATCTCCTTCATACTGGCTGATGTACTAGCTCCTGACCATTTAGTCTTCTCACTCAATGCACAGCAACACCTCAACCACCCGCACTCCCAATGATATGAACAGTCTGCCTCTTGGTTCACCCATTACACCTCCTTCTCTTTCTTGTATTCCGTTCCAAAATGAGAGTCTCCTCACTAAAAAGGCCAGTGCTAATTCTAAAATGCTCTCCCTCTCATATTGTCAGTCCAAGTAACTCTCAACTAAACAGGATCGCCAACCTGGTTCTCCACAGGGACCCTGCTGTCTGTGAACCAGATCATTCCCCACTCCAACATGCAGAAGGAGAAACTATCCTTAGAGCAGAAAAGAAGGCCCAATACAAAGGTGTCCTCAGCATTCTGAAAGACCATGGCCTAGAAATTGAGTGCCCTTAGCGCCGATTTTGCGGCGCTAGAGGGCCTAGCGCTGCAATTGGCGCCGGCGCCGAAATTGCCTGGGGACCTTCCGCCGCGGTAGACCGGTAGCGCTGCGCCGGCACCGATGACGTCATCGGTGTGCGCAGCGTCCCGGTTGCCATGCCGACGGGCCCCAGCGCCGAAATTCAGTTGCGGCCGCCTCGCCCGTGGCAGCCGCAACTAAGACTCTGGCAACAGAGTCTTACAAGTCTTTGCGCCGGCGCATTAAAGGCCCCGCGGCGGCCGGCCGCTTTCCCGCCAGCCGCCTGGCCGCAGCTCCCTCCCCGGACTTCCCCCCCCCCCCCCCCCGGAACAGAAGCAAGCCCGGCACTTGTCCGAGGTGCCGGGCTCATTTTTAAAAAGATTTTCGCGGGCCGCGGCCGGGTGCAGGCAGCTCCTCCTTAAGGGAAGGAGGAGGCCTGCACTTCCCGAGCCTGCCGCACCGCATCGGGTGCCGCAGCGCCGGAATTGCGGCGCGAAACGGCAGTTAGCGCCGATTTACCGCCGCAAAGACCCTTCAGTAGCGCCGGCAGCCGTTTGGGCGCGGCCCTGCTGAATTTTTGGCGCGCGCAGGGGGACTTAGCGCCGGCACTAACTTCCGGCGCTAAAGCCCTGGCTAAGCCAAAACTCAATTTCTAGGCCCATGTTTCATGAACTGACTCTTATCCTACTGAACACCTTCCACCGTGCCAACCTCCAGGTGAGGTGTTAAACCAAGGCAGCATCTGTCTGTTCCAGTGGTTCAGGTGAACGCTAAAGATTCTATCGCACTATTTGAAGAAAGGCAGGGAGTTGTACTTTCCAACATTCTTCCCTCAAGCAACACCACCAAAAACAGATCCTCTGAGAATTCTGCGTTCCTCTAACTCTACTTCCTGTCCATCCTCCAGCTCATCCACCAATAGCGGCCGTGCCATCAGCCCAGACAGCCTGAAACTGTGGAATTCCCTCGCTAAACCTCTCCACCTCACTCTCCTCCTTTAAGACTCTCCTTAAAACCTACCTCTTTAACTAAGCTTTTTCTCACCCCTCTAAGTATCCCTTGCTTTGTCTCGGTGTCAATTGTTGTCTGATTACATTACTGTGAAGCGCCTTGGGACATTTTACTACATTAAAGGCGCTATATAAATGCAAGTTGTTGTTGTCATGCAAACTGAACTGTCACATTTCCCTACAAAACAACAGTGACTGCACTTCAAAATAATTTACTGAATGTGAAGCACTTTGGGACATTTCTGAGCGGTGTAATAAGGTGTTCTATCAATACAAATTCTCTCTTGCTTTCTTCCTGTTAAATTCACATCGATACACTTCATCTCCCATCTATCCCAGCTCATTCTTGCACTCTACTCCGCCTGCCTCTTGTTCATGTTGGCACTCGTCTCCCTTCCCCCCTTAATCCAAGCTGTCATTCTTACCCCTGCCTCAGTTCATGGTGGCTTTCCTCCCTATGCTGCTCAGTTCAAACTGGTACACCTGTCCTTTTCCCCCAGTTCATGTGAGCTCTCTTCTCTCCCGCCCCCCCGCCATTCTCAATTTAAGTAAGCACTTTTCCTTCTCCTACCCACTTTAAGCTGGCACTCTCCTCCTGCATTTCAGGCTAGGTTCATCCCCCATCCCAGTTCATGCTGTACTCTCCCTTTGCTTTATAGTTCAGATTGCTTTAGTTTGGATACATGAAAGTGCTGAAAATCACTGTTTTACATTAGTAGATCCCTTCTAGATTCCCATGTAACACAAAGCAAAACTTTCTTTCTTCAAACTCTGCATACGGCCTGCGGGCACTTACAGAATACGCCTTTCCATGGCAGAATAAAATTCAAGTTTAACTTTGTACTTTCAACAAAGCCCAAGTAGAAACTAATTTGAATTTGAATTTGAATTATAACACTCTGAACAGATCTGCCTTTGCCTCATGTCTTCTGACTATCACCAGTCTTGGTGCAGCAGCATACCCTTATCTGAATGTCTCACTGTGAACAAATAATCCCAGCTCTCTGCATTTCACCTGCTTTGTAATGTCTACTACTTTATTTCTGAAAACAAGCTCGTTGATCAATAGTCCACACTTAAATTTATATACAGGAGGAATTCCAATGATCTTTACCTCATAATGCTGATCGGATGGAAATTGCGTTGAATTCCTTTTTCAGCTTCAACTGTACTTCTAATGGTGAGCTGATCGAGAAGAGTGTTGGGTGTGCTGTTTTCCAGCTCATTTGTACTGTCCAGTTATTTAGTGCTATGAATCATTGTCTGAATGTAAATAGAAACTAAACCTAGGAAACGAAACTAAGAACCAATGTGTTTATCCAAGAAATAGTGCTGCCAGAGCTCCACAGAATCTATTATAAACATATGTAAGATTAGGATCATAGGCCACACACAGATTATGTAAAAGGATTTCAAAAGTTGCAAGGCTTTTATTAAAGAGCTGTGGCAGAGCCACTGAGGGACTCTGAACAACTGTACATAATTCCCTTTAATGATGTGTTAGCTACAGACTAAATTTGTACCATTGTATATACTGTTTGCATGTCCAGTGCGCGGTCCCTTTAAGAGCGTGGGCAAACGCGATGACGTCATGCCACTAATCACGTGATCACCCAAACGCGGGAAAAACGTGATGATGTCATGACGCCATCCACGGGACCGCCCAGGCAGTCCTCGTGGAGCCTCCGACCTGTTAAGACCTGTATTCATAGTTCTTTTGCATCAATCTGTTTAAACTCGTTAGTTTGACATTAAAAACCTTTTTGATTGATTGCCTGCATCGAACTCAATCTCTAGATAGGAATTTGACCATTCCTACAGAGCTACGGTTTTAAAGCATAATCAGATATTAAATATGGTTTAAGCTGAGTATAATAGACATACAACCTGTGACAGTAGAATATGATCTACGACTCCCAAAGCAGAATGCCACGACTGGATGGATGGTTGGTTGGATGTCTGATGAGGCAGTGTGGAGGTCTTGGGTCAGCAAATCTCTGCAGTCAGCAACAGCAGTCGCCTCTGTCGATTCATCCCCCTGGCTGTTGGAGGTGTTAGGCATAAGCCAGCATTGATCCACTTCAGATGCTGAACTTAGTCAAGGTGTTAGGCCTGAGCCAGCATTGATTGCCACCTCTGTAGTGTATGTACCCGTCTACCTTTAAGGGAACTATTGAATGTAACCGTTCACCTTTAAGAGAACTACTTTAGGTGTGGCACTATTTGTTTGGCTTCTGTATACTGTAATACCGATAGTGACCACACCAGTATATAAGTGTTGTGGCAGGATTGCTGGGGCAGATTCGCCCTGACCTTCGAATAGTAAAGACCTGTTTGTTTGTTACTCCTGAAGTCTGTGTCGTTATTAACCGTACAACCCACAGACTTTACAGTGGCGACGAGTCCGATCGTACCCTGCGGCAAGACTACCAAAGCAACGAAGAGCGTCGAAGAGAGGCAACCGCCCTCGTCGTGCTGCTGAAAGAAAACACGAGGCTGCAGCAGGAGGAAGGAGGAAGACTTTAGCAATAAAAGCTTCCATCTGCAACAGGCACTGACTACCCTTCTACCACGGTGCGGAGTGAGCCGATCAGCTGGAAACAAGGCGGCCGCGGAGACTGTGAGTAGGGGAAGGTGTAGAGAATATCCGGAGGATAAGGGCTGTGCACTCGACCACGGTCGAGGGGGAACGGAGCCGGTCAGAAAGTCGGGTCCAACGGCGTCGTGAGACAGTCGGACCTCGATCGGCGGGAAAAGCCGGGCAGCGACCGCAGCCACGAAGCGCTGAGACTGGGAGTAGGCGCGGGAAGAGAAACCCAGCTGCAGCCGGGGAGGGAAACACCGGTCTGCGAGAGGGCTGGGAGGCGAACAGGAACCGTGCGGGTGGGAGAGAGAGACAGAGCCGAGCAAGGGGAGAGAGACTGCGCGAGAGCCAGTCCAGCGGCTGAGCTGTTCTCCACCAACGGGGTACCCAGAGCCGGTAGAACCGAACGTGCGGGAGAGGGAGAGACAGAGCCGAGCAAGGGGAGAGAGACTGTGCGAGAGCCAGTCCAGCGGCTGAACTGTTCTCCACCAACGGGGTACCCAGGGCCGGTAGAACCAAACGTGCGGGAGAGAGAGCGACAGAGCCGGGTACGGAGAGAGAGACTGCGCGAGAGCCAGTCCAGCAGCTGAACTGTCCTCCATTAACGGGGTGTACCCAGCGCTGGTAGAGCCGTGCGGGCAGGAGGAAAAGACAGAGCCGAGTAAGGGGAGCTGTGCGAGAGCCAGCCCAGCGGCTGAACCTGTCCGCTGTGGGGAAAGCGTACCCCTTCCACCAGGAAGAAACGCGGGAAGCCGCCATTAGGCGGAGGAGACGACAGAAGCGGGAAACCGCCATTGAAGTGGGCGGGGAGAGAAAGGAAGAGCGGGAAACCGCCGATTTCGCGGGAAAACCGCCATCTTAGAAATAAACAAATAAATAAGAATACTTAAAGAAATACTGGTGCTGCTCCCAAGGGAAGAAAGATGCCTAAGCGAGGGAATATTAACGACTTTAGTTCTGAAATAGAAGACTGGGCCACGTACGTGGAACGCATAGAGATCTATTACGAAGCCAACAAAATAGAGGAAGACGACAAGGCAATAACATTGCTAAACTCGATGGGGGCAAAAACATACGGGCTCTTGAAGCATCTAATAGCACCAGATAAACCAGCGGATCAGACCTTCGAAGAGATTGTGGCTGTGCTGAAGGACCACTTCAACCCCACACCGTTGATGCTGGCTGAACGATTCAAATTCTACGCAAGAACGCAGAGGGAAGACGAAAGCAATGCGGAGTACTTGGTCGAACTGCGTAGGCTAGCGAAATACTGCCAGTTCGGAGGGAATCTGACAGAGGCACTGCGGGACAAGTTCATATGCGGATTGTCCAAAGAAGGGACGCAGAAGCGACTACTGGAAGAGAACGACCTCACACTGGACAGGGCTGTCCTTATAGCTGCATCGCACGAAGCCGCAGCGAAAGGAACGGCGGAAATGCAACTAAATGCGGCAGCACTCGGGGTGGATCAAATTACTTCAAGCACAACAAAATGCTACCGTTGTGGGAAGACAACGCATGACCAGAATCAATGCTGGTTTAAGAACCAAGAGTGTAGGAAATGTGGCAAACTGGGTCACATCGCGAAGGTATGCCGGTCAGGGAAGAAGACCAACAATCAAAGGAAGCCACCACAAGAAAAGTACAACAAGGTACACAAGGTGGCTGAGAAGAGTTCAGACGAACAGAATTCAGACTCAGACCCAAACAACCAGGAGCTGGGTAGTCTGAGAATCCACAATGTGGGTAAAGAAACGGATCTACAAACCATCTGGGTCATACTAAAATTAGCTGGAGTCCAAGTAAGGATGGAGCTGGACACTGGATCAGCTCTATCAGCCATCAACCGAAGGGACTACCACCGGCTATTCTCTCACATACCTTTAAGAAATACCAAGTTCGTATTACAGACATACACGGGGCATAACGTATACCCCATGGGGAAAATAAGAGTCAAGGTGAGAGATAGGGGTAAAGAACACCCAAGAATGAACTTGTACGTATTACCTGAAGGAGGACCACCACTTCTAGGACGGGAGTGGATTAAGAAAATAGATATGGAATGGCACTACCTAAAAGCCATAATGAGGGAGGACTCGGTGCAAGCTATCAGCTCAGATTCTGAAATGGATGACGATACGACCAATTCAAATATGGAAGACAAGGCTAAAAGGGATTTGCCGACGATGGGGAAGGAAACGAAGACATGCAGAAGGACGTATGTTACCAAGAAGAATAAAGCTGCAGAGCAGAACTCCAGGTTGACAGAGAATTCTGAGCCTGTTCAAGCAAAGGATTCATCCACGACGGAAGAACACCGAGTTCGGACTCAAACTTATGTCAAAGTACGACAACAATTAGAACAGTTGAGTGACCGTCTCGTACAAGAGATGAAAAATATGGAAAAGTTCTGGGACACCGAATGGGAGAACCTGGAAAGACAACAGAGACAGCTAGCTCAAGCAGAGAGCGACCATAGAGCCATCGTGGCCAAATACCAATCACATTCCCCTGATGCTCTTCAGGAACTAGAATATTTACAGAACGAACCAAAGGAAGAGGAATCTTCAGGAAGCCAGGATTTTATCCCAGTTCATCTCTACGACTCGTTGCAAGCAGAGTGTAACAAGTTGAAAGAACAGTATGAACAGGCCCAGACTACAATCCTGGAAGGGGTTAACTCGGCAACCTCCGAAAAGCTAGTTTTAGTGAAAGCATCTGAATAGCTAAAGGTTGAACATGAGCGAGAATTACAAAGGCTGCAGGAAATGTTTGATGAGCTCCAGGCCAAGACAGACTCATCGGTAGAGATTCCATCCATCGATGAAAAATTGGAGGTGGAAGACATAGCAGAACATGAAATTCAAGATGTCCAAGAACTCATTAAATTATTGAAGGCAACCCAGGACAAATATGAGGCGGCAATGGCCGAGGTTCAACAACTTGAAGAACATATTCAACTAGGAATCCGGGCAGTGGAAGGAAAGGCAACTGGAAGGATCACAGAGACTGTAGGAATGGCCCCTGAACAGGAGTTAGAGAACATCAAGGCGCAACTTCTTCGAGCGCTTAAAACCAAAGTACCGGAGGAAAGGAAGGTGAAAACATTGGAGGGGAAGGTGGATGAAATGGAGAAGACTCTAATCCACAGTGTCCCCGTAGAAGAGTTAACGGCCAGCCAACTCTTACACACGCTGAGGGACAAGACTCCAAAATGGGAACACGAGTTTCAGGGTTCAAAGGGAAAGAATTCGGAGCTTCCAAAAGTCACGGAGATAGCTGAGGTGGCAACTCAGCTTTTACAAGGATGCCAAAAGTACGCTGAATTGCGTCAAGGGGAACAGAAGGGGGTGGAAACAGATACTCCAGTAGAAGGATTAAATAGCCTGACAACGAAATCCCCGATGGAAGGGAAGGTATTGAACTCACAAATGAGGCCAGTAGTGAAGGAATGGCAGACATCCCCGGAAGAGCGGAATGAATATGAAAGTTTGAAGAAGTCTTTTCAAGAAAGATGGTTAGGGAAGGAACCACCGTCGGCTAACGTCCAGATGGATAAGAAGGAAGTAGAAGGGCCTCTCACTGGCCTAACTCAGGACGAGCCCGAATATTACCATGACCTGTTGAGTGACACTGAATATTACGAGGATCTGGTCTGCTCAGTTTGTGATGAAAACTCCCAAAGTGCTGAAATCCGGATGAAGCACTTAAGGTCTAAGGAACATAGAGAGTTGGTGGCGCTACAGCTGGCAGCTGAGAAAGGAGCTCCGAGAGTGTCAAAAAGGCAGAAAAGAAAAAGAAGAAGCAGAAGATAATAACTGTCTAAAATATTAGCACTTCTACCATCTTAGGCGGGACACTACGAAAGGAACTAAATTAGTTGAAAAACTGGAAAATATCAAGACAGCCAGTTGGTTGTAAAAGTCCGCACTGCTGGTTCAACAGGACGAAAGTTCAAGCTGTTACGTCATGAAAAAGGCTATGGAGGAGTCACGCTAGCCATGTGAACCGGCTACACCAAAGAGATGTTGTTTGGAACGAGTCAAGATCAGAGACTGAATCCATGAACTGTTTCCGCAGAGACTGAACCTGTGAACTGTTCCCACCAAGATTATATCTGTAAATTGTTTTATATGACATTGACTCCACCGAGATTATATCTGTAATTTGTTTTATAGGAAGTTGAAGATATGTATGTTTAACGGGAACTCTGTAAGTAATAAGCTAAAAAGGGAGGATTGTAGTGTATGTACCCGTCTACCTTTAAGGGAACTATTGAATGTAACCGTTCACCTTTAAGAGAACTACTTTAGGTATGGCACTATTTGTTTGGCTTCTGTATACTGTAATACCGATAGTGACCACACCAGTATATAAGTGTTGTGGCAGGATTGCTGGGGCAGATTCGCCCTGACCTTCGAATAGTAAAGACCTGTTTGTTTGTTACTCCTGAAGTCTGTGTCGTTATTAACCGTACAACCCACAGACTTTACAACCTCAAAGAAGCCTTCGCCCCTCGCTGTCTGACTTCTGCTCTCAGCCCACTATATTTATAGTTATTTCGGTGGGCCGTGATCTATCTAATGTCAATCACCTATATTCATCTATATCCCAAGTGTGATGTGGGAAAACATCCCTCAGTGCTTCTTTCTGCATGGCTGCAGAGGCCTTTTCTCTTATCTTTCTGAGGAATGTTTTATCATGTTTCTTCAAGGTCACTTTATGGCTTTGTGGCTCCTTATTGCCTAGCTAGTGCTATCCTCCTGTGTTTTCTTGCATTTTACGACCTTCTTATCATTTTGGTGTTTGTTACTTGACCTTGCTGACACTTCACCCATTCATTCCTGAATGCATTTTAATTTCTGTTCTAAGAGTCAAACTTCATCCATGAATCTAATATCTGTTTCTTACACATAGGCCAGCTTAACAGCAGAAAAAGACCACTTGGCCCAAATGCCCCCAGGTTTTAGGTTGATCTGAGCTCTGCCTGATCACCATATCGCTCAGTCACCTCCAGTTTTCTTCTGAACCCACTTCTATTATTTGCTTCAATGGCATTCCCCTGATAACTTGCTCCATATTTCTCTTACCCTTTAGAAGGCTGCATCCAGTTAATTTTCTGGATGAATGGCTGAAGCAGAGGCAACCTTGAGGGCGTCAGCGCCTGGAATGACTCCTAGGGCTAGAAATTCAGTAGGCTTTGCGCCCAGTTTTCGCCCAAAGAGGGCTTTTGCGCCACTTGCTGAGCTTTTGCCGATATTCAGCGCTGCGGTAATGGCGGCGTTAGCCAGTAGCGCTGCGCCACCACCGATGACGTCATCGGTGTGCGCAGTGCCCCGCTACCGCCCCGCTACCGCCCCGCTACCGGCCCGACCGCCATATTTAGTTGCGGCCGCCTCTTCCGCAGCGGCCGCAAACAGCGATCAGAAAACGGGGCCGTCCTGTAGCGTTAGTGGGGCGAGTTAAGGCGGAGGTGCGGTCGGCCGCTTTTTCGGTGGCCGCCTGCCCGCACCTCCTTCCCCGGCCTCCTCCACCACCCCCCCCCCCCCTGCGGCATTGCCGGCTGTTTTCCGGGAGCCCGGCACTTCTCCGTGGTGCCGGGCTCATTTGCCGGCACTAGCGAGCGGCGATCTTGCTGTTGCAGGCACCTCCCCCTTAAGAGAGGGAGGAAGGCCTGCAGTACCGCAGCCTGCCGCTCCACAGCGGGTGGCGCTGCGGCACCTAGCGCGCCGATATTCAGTTTCAGCGCCCCAAGCGGGGACGCCAAAACCCTTGAATAGCGGCCGCCTTCGAGTTGGGGCGCTGAAACTGAATTTCCGGCGGGCGCAAGTGGCTCCGCGCGCAGCGGTACTTTCTGGGCGCGAGCGAGCTGGCCGCCCCAAACTGAATTTCTGGAAGAGCAAGATTGTTGGACACTGAGGGCAGGAAGCCCCACAAAGGGTGGTGTAGGTTGTCTAGGGCGAGATGGCAGAGATACTCAGTGCTACCTCCGCACAGTGCTGGAAGAGGTTCAATGACCTCATAAGCTAATGAAAGACAAGACACTCGTACAATACACATCATCTAGCACTCATAGAACCTTCACTCACATCTGTCCCTCTCATTCTCTTTCTCAGAATCTGGGTGTCAGAGGAACTCACTTCTGAAAAGGGCAACCTCTAAACACTCAAGCACCTTGTTCCTCAAATCTACTCTCCCAACTCACATTGCCTACCACAAGGGCTACAACGAGTCTACAAGATCACTTCACTTGAAGGAACAATGTACCTCCTTATCTCTCACAGGATATTTACTAGTCCTAGCTCCTTTGGGGCTATCCCAGATCAGGCGTATTTCTCAAGATGTTCACTTTCCACTAAAGATTGAGGTAGCCGAATCCTAAATACACTTAACTGGGTCTAAAGGTCCGGTCTATCTCTCCCTAAAGAAAAGGAGCAACCTGAGAATGTTACCATCCTCCAGATAGCACTTTTAATAAGTTTAGCCAGACTGTAACATCCCAGATATTATGAGGGTCCAGAGATCTCCCCTCAGAAATTTACCTCTTCACCAAAGAGTATACCGAGATTGGGTTCGCGAGTTATAGATACAGAAGACTTATGTGAGACAATTCTAAAAATATATTTGGAAATGTATTAAAAGAACCGACATGCAAATTACAGTTGGTGAATCAGTCAATCGCAACATTAACAGTCCTAAAAAGAGAAAAAAAATGATCTTATTTTTAACAGAGAATCTTACTTTTAAATCTTAACTTCGCTACAGTATTACAGTTCTTAAAATTTTCTTATACAGGATATCCATCAAATATCAAATTACCTTCGATCCCCGAGGTACAAAGGGTGGAAGACTACAGAGCCGCCCCTGTAGTCAAGAATTGCTTTGCCCGATTAAAACGAGTCTGCTATTTCATTCGAGACTTCAATATTTATACACTTTTTCAGTTGTATTTCATAAGGTTTTTGTTGATCCAAGTTAATTATCACGAATCATCTTTTAGCTGCCACATCAGCAATAGTTATTGGGAGTTTACCATTTATGTTCAAAGGGCAGATGTCCTTTACCTCATGCGTCATCCTTAAGAGGTTTAATCAAGATCATTTATTCAGGGTTGACCATTGTCCGGCTTTAATAAGATTACCCATTTGGGGCCAACCATTCTCCTGTTTTAATAAGGTTACTTATTCAGGGTCAACAACTGTCTTATTTCAATAGCCAGAATTCTTTCATAGCTATTTCATAGCTAGGAGATCCAAATTTCCAAATCCAGTTTGTCATGTTTTAAAGAATTTGTAAGGTAGAATTCCTTATAAGGTACTATTCAGAGTCAACCATTGTCTTATCTCAACAAAGCCAGAATTCTTCCATAAAGTTGTATATTTTTCTAAAAAGGTTATATAGTGTATTTTTCTAAAAGGGTTATAAGGTAGAATTCCTTCACATCTCAGCATCATGGAAAACATGCGTTAATATTGGGAAAAATTTGTATGCCTTTCACACACTCTTAACATTGTAGGAAATACAACCAGAGCCAAAGAAATAGAATGGAGGGGAGGAGCAGCAGATCCTGAGCACACATGAAGAGGAGATGCATTATATCGTGGGCAAGGAGACAGGAGAACCTGTGTAAGAGGTTGAAATTGGAGGCACGATAGCAACAGAAGGTTGGAAAAAGTTGGGAAATGCTCATCCTAGGTAGTCTCAGCTTTATGTGTTTTCTCAAAGCATCGCAATCACCTTACACTCAGCAATTACTACTTCAAGAGAGAATGTCACCATGCGTGCTGTTAAACAAGCTCTTCTTTGTTTCACATCATAGGGAATGTTTTCAGGCTAGAAGCCAGCCATGATGATGACCACCCAGGCACTTCTGCTGGGGTATTAGCCGCTCGAACCACAGACTCATCTGCTGTCACTTCCTCACCAACTCCGTCATGGCATTCTAATTGTACCAGCACCAGCACAGAGACACAGACATTGGAGGAAGTAGCTTATGATTCAGAAGGGTTGTCACAGGGTGAAGCAGCTGCATTGGGAGGAAGCGATTGGACAGGCAACTGAGTTGCCATGGTGCCAACAGGGCAGCAAGCAGCAGAACAAAAGGCACAAGAAGCCTGAGTTCCCAATCCTTTGTGGCTTTCTCAGTACAGCTGTGTTCAAAAATGTGGGACAATAATCTTCCAACATCACACACCGATGAGTCCGGGCAGCACGAGATCCCTGGGAGCAACACGTGCAACCCCAAACCAGTGACACTGAGGTGGGAGTGGGACCAGGAGTAAGAGTGGCCTCCCTGCTGGAAGATAAAAGATCCAGCCAGTCGTCCACTGCAGGTTACACGTCTCCACAGACCAATCAGATCACTAGAGGAGTAAAAAAGATATGGGTCACATGATTCTACGGACCAAAAAAATTGACAGAAGAGTAACAGAGTTGTGGGTCACGTGATTCCGATGGACCAATCAGACCTCTAGGAATTAACACTGAAGAGGACCAAAAGCCAACAATTTTAAAAGAACAATAGATAAATGTTGGAATGAAGTAGAAAATCTTGCACTGTGTTATGATTCTATCTGAACCAGTAGATTACATCGATCAAGCATGTTGCTTGATCTAAAAATACAAAGGGTTTGATTATTCCCCTTGTTTGGCACAGGTTGGTGAGATGAGTCCTTTCATTCAATTCAGACCTCCTCTGTAATCGATATTCTGGAGGATATTTCTGAAGTAATATGTTTGACTGACAGCCACATTTGTATCGAGCACTTGAGCCCCGTGTGAGAGGGTCTCGGCCATGGATCTTTGTAGACCGTTGATGGACAGCTCTGTATCTCTGCTGACTTCAGGCTGACTGTTGAGCTGAGAGCAGGTGGCCAAGTATAAGCCCCGTGTCAGAATCTGCAGGGTTTGCGGGCGAAGGCTTGTGTTTGGCCGCCTGCCCAGTCTGAAGCCAGCAGAAATACAGGACTATTGAGAGAACTCTGTGGTATGTAAGAAATAGAGCAAGTGTGTGTGAAGGGGAAATTTAATGTCAAGATCGCAGGAGAAGATTCCTTCTTGTTTTGATTCCCAGAGGAAGAATAAAGTCTGCCTTTACTATAAACATATTGTTTATGTTCAGTAATATTCACATATTTGTTTGAATTTGTCCTGTGCTTTATAGGTTGAGCTGGCAGCTCATATTATATCCAGTATAATTGGGAGGACTCGTAAAAATCAACATTTCATTGTGCAGTACACATGTCTGCTGCATATATGACAAATAAAATTGAATTGAATTGAATAAAATTGAATTGTAAGCCAAAGTACAGGAAACTCTCATTTAAACGGCACCTAATTATCAGGAATTCTCTAATAACCGTCAAAATTCTGGAACTGTCTGTGGAACGGGGCTCCAGCACCCGTGTCTGTGGAACGGGGCTCCAGCACTTGTGTCTGAGGAACGGGGCTCCAGCACCCGTGTCTGTGGACCGGGGCTCCAGCACTTGTGTCTGAGGACCGGGGCTCTCGTACCTTGGGCCATTGTCACTCCATGTCCCTTCTTCGTTATCCGGAATTTTTAATCAACCGGCACCATCCTGGTCCCATTGTTGCCGGATACCAAAGAGTTTCCTGTACTGTGATAAGGGTTCTCTGTTCAACCCACTGGATCTTTCTATATTTACCTTAATACAGGACGGGTAAAGGGACTTTCAGGTCTGCTTACTAGAGTGGTCAGTGACAGTCAACCCTAGGAAATATCTAACATAAAAACTCAAGAATGTAACCCATCATCTGAAGAGACTGTTGATTATAAGACTTTTTGGAGCATCAAGTGGTTGGAGTTTGTTTAGATATGCATAGCTGTTATATCATAGAAGTACATAGAATGTACAGCACAGAAACAGGCCATTCAGCCCAACAGGTCTATGTCGGTGTTTATGCTCCACACGAGCTTCCTCCCACTCTACTTCATCAAACCCTACCAGCTTAACCTTCTATTCCATTCTCCCTGATGTACTTATCTAAATCCCTCTCTTCTTTACTATAAAGGGCTCTGAGACGTCTCCCACACACGAGGAACACAATATAAATGCAAATTGCAGAGCTGGATGACACAGTGCCTTAGACACTAGGGAAGAGTCTACAGCACAAAACTGTCCCTAATTGTACACTTACTGCCATCTCACTTATAGGATGTTGGTGTGAGAAATGGAAGAAGTAAGGCTGGGACTTGTAAGGACATTGGGACATGTACCCTGACAAGAATTTGAATCAAGGGCACCAGACAAATCCTTGACTCTCCACCTTAACTCCTGCCGTTTACTACTCAGTCTATGTCGAGGAGTTAATGATGCCAGAATTTAACTCACCAAACTACCTAACATCAGCCAGCTCAGAGTGTATTAGCATTTACACTACTAACCTCCAAATAGGATCCACATGAGCTACTGAGTGAATGGATTAACCCTTTCTATCCAATGATCAAAGAGGAAGTCAGACAGTAAACTCATGAACTAAAAATTGGCTTTGGGGTCCACTCTACATAATAGGACCCCGGTTAACATTCATTTAGGAGGCTACTACTGAGACAGACCACTGTGGGGGGTCCGGAGCTGAGGGACCATTTGGACAGGAGTAGGCCATTTAGCCCCTCGAGCCTGTTCTGCCATTCAATTAGATCATGGCTAATCTGTATCTTAACTCCATTTACCCGCCTTGGTACCGTAACCCTTAATAACCTGGTCACACAAAAAAAAATTCAATCTCAGTTTTGAACCTTTCAATTGACCTAGTGTCAGCAGATTTTTGGGGAGAGAGTACCAGATTTCCACTACCCTCTGTGTGAAGAAGTGCTGTCTGACATCACCCTGAATGGCCTAGCTCTAATTTTCAGGTTATGCCCCCTTGTTCTGGACACTCCCACCAGAGGAAATAGTTTATCTATTGTGCATAAAATTCTTTAATCATCTTAAACAACTCAATAAGATCACCCATTAATCTTCTATAGTCAAGAGAATAAAAGTCTATGGCCTAGAAATTCACTATGGCCCCGCCAGCTGGCTAGTGGCCAAAAGTTAGCGCTGGGCGCGGAGCCATGTGCGACCGTCAGATATTCACTTTTTGCGCCCCAAGTCGGAACCGGGCGCTATTCCAGGGTGTGCCCACCCCCGCTTGGGGCGCTGAAACTGAATTTCAGCGCTCTAGCTGCCGCTGCGCCACCCGATGCGGTGCGGCAGGCTGTGGTACTGCAGGCCTCCTCCTTCTCTTAAGGTGGAGGTGCCTGCAACGGGGAGATCGCCGCTGGATTGTGCCGGCAAATGAGCCCGGCACCACGGAGAAGTGCCGGGCTCGCGGAAAGCAGCCAGCAATGCCGCGGGGGGGGGTGGTGGAGGAGGCCAGGGAAGGAGGTGCGGGCAGGCGGCCGCCGAAAAAGCGGCCGGCCGCACCTCCACCTTTATGCGCCCCACTAAGGCTGCAGTAAGGCCCTGGTCTCCGGATGTTAGTAGCAGCTGCCACGGAGGAGGCAGCGGCAACTGAATATGGGCGTCGGGCCGGCATCGGGGCGGAAACGGGGCACTGCGCACACCGATGACGTCATCGGTGCCGGCGCAGCGCTACCGGCTACCGCCGCCATTACCGCCGAGCTCAATATCAGCGCAACCTCCTCTACTGGCGCAGAAGCCCTCTTTAGGCGGTAACTGGGCGCAAAGCTTGCAGCGCCTTACTGAATTTCTAGGCCTATGTAACCTGTCCTCATAATTTAACCCTTTTAACCCCGGTATCGTTCTACTGAAACTTCACCACTCTCTGGGGTACAAGATGCTCATTCCAGATGAAACAGAACAGTCACATAGCCAACATTCCATTCAGTGTCATCAGGATCTTCCTCCATTGCCTTCTCAAAACAATCCTTTGCCTCTTCATAGTATTAACCAGCAGAAGTCAACAATGACCAATCCTTCTCCCCGTAAACTACAGGTATCAGTGCTGTATACCGAGAGCCATTAGTAAATCGTTTACAAATCATCTCCAGCTTGTCGTGGTAGGACTGGGCTTCTGTCAGTTGTCCCATGTGATAATATACCCAGGCATAGTTTCCATAGGTGATGATGCTTCTGCTTTCAAATTCATGTTCATGATTCTCCCTCAGAATCTTTTCAGCTCCCTTTAGGTTTTGAATTGTCTCTTCACAGTTGCCTTGCAGACAGTTTACAAAAGCAAGATGGTTGTGAGACATGGCCTGATACTTCACACCAACCTGTATTGAATCTTGCAATCTTTGCTTCATATCGTCCAAGTCAATGTTTTCTTTCTGTGGGCCCCACGTGAAGTGGCATTGAAGCTGATCGAGCTTCACTTTCAACAAATCCTTCTGTATGTTGCTGCAAGACAACAAAATCTTTCCTAATCCATCCTACCTGCAACTGTAACTCATTCATTTTGCATTTTTGACCCTTGTGATTAATTCTAATGCTGGCCTTTGTAGGGTTTTCAAAATTCCCACATTCCCCAAAAGTTATCAATAAAAGGAACCCTGTATGGACAAGTTATTAAAAAGGGTACCCAAAGAAAATGGCTTCTGAAACCTCGTGACCGAAGCCTGCAGGATTTTAAAAAGCAAGGCCCTGCAAAAGGCAGGCCCATTCAAATCCTGAAACGAAACCTAACGTGCATGGATCTGTGTGGAAGACTTTGTCATTTCTAAAGCCAGACAGCTAGGTAAACACAGAATATGCATCCTTCATCTTGAAACAGTTAACTCATGATAGACGTAATCTTGAGGCCATTAACTTTTTGCATACATAATCGGTAACCGCTCAAAGGAGCCACCAAGCCAGGAAAAGACGATTAAACTTCATAAATGACAAACAGCCAGGAAATTGAAGCCGTTAAGCAAGGAGACAAGCACCCCAAAAGCAGTTAAAGTGGATGACTGTAATCACTTTAGATGAGCCCGCCAAAATTAAACAAAGAACTGACCTGATTTGGCGCACAGATAAGGGAATTGAAGAACCAGTATAATTGCAGGCCCACCGATAGCCAAGGCACTCTCTTCCCCGCTCTTCCTCTTCTCTTCCCGCCCTAACACCAAGGATGCCCATTACAACACCGGGGGCCATACGCGGGAGGAGAACGGGACCCGACTCAACACACACAGGACACACGGGGGCCATACGCGGGCAGGCGAGATGAGACGAACAGCAAGGCCGATAAGCAGAGAAGGGCAGCATAAAGAAGCATTGGGGACGAGCGGGCACACACCCCAGTAAGCGGATGTTCGAAGCACGGGTAGAAGGGGCAGCTGACGACCACGAGCACCGCGGTAACAAACTCAAGCCAACACCATAGACCGCCAACCGAACCCCAACCGCGACAAAACCTTCAACGACCAGACCACCAACAGAAGAACAACCATTCTGCAAGGTAAAGTACCCAACAAAGACTTTACTCTTTAAACTGAGGAAAAAGGGGGTACTTTACTCGGATGACTCCACCACCGCGCCCGGGGACCACGTGACGACGGCAGGCCCCAAAGGGCACAAAGAGTGAACGCCAAAACCACAACCAGCTTAAACGCCAGGTTTCGAACTGTCAAGGAAACCCCATTGGTGAGCATAAATTCCTGGCCCCTCTTAGCTCATTCTAGTTAGGTATCCCAGTTTGGCATAAAAATAAAACAAAAAAGGTGACTCAACCATGGTTAACAAGGGAAATTAGGGCTAGCATAAGATCCAAGGAGAGGACATATAAATTGGCCAGAAAAAGCAATAATCCTGAGGATTGGGAGCAGTTTAGGATTCAACAAAGGAGGACAAAGGGATTAATTAAGAAAGGGAAAATAGAATATGAGAGTAAGCTTTCAGGGAACATAAAAACTGACTGTAAAAGCTTTTATAGATATGTGAAGAGAAAAAGATTGGTGAAGTCAAGCGTAGGTCCCTTGCAGTCAGAATCAGCGGAATTTATAATGGGAAACAAGGAAATGGTGGACCAACTAAATACATACTTTGGCTCTGTCTTCACAAAGGAGGACACAAATAACCTCCCAGAGATGCCGGGGAACATAGGGTCTGATGAAAGGGTGGAACTGAAAGAAATCAGTATTTGTTGGGAAATGGTGTTAGGAAAATTGATGGGACTGAAGGCCGATAAATCCCCAGGGCCTGATAATCTACATCCCAGGGTACTGAAGGAAGTGGCCCTAGAAATAGTAGATGCATTGCTGGTCATCTTCCAGAACTCAATAGACTCTGGAACAGTACCCATGGATTGGAGGGTAGCTAATGTTACCCCACTATTCAAAAAAGGTGGTAGAGAAAAAGCGGGGAATTATAGACCGGTAAGCCTGACATCGGTGGTGGGGAAAATGCTAGAGTCTATTATAAAAGCAGTGACAGGATCGGACAAAGTCAACATGGATTTACAAAAGGTAAATCATGCTTGACTAATCTACTGGAATTTTTTGAGGATGATACTGGTAAAATAGATAAGGGAGAACCAGTGGATGTGGTGTATTTGGACTTTCAGAAGACTTTCGATAAGGGCCCACATAAGAGATTAGCGTGCAAAATTAAGGCACATGGGATTGGGGGCAAGGTATTGACTTGGATAGAGAACTGGTTGGCGGACAGAAAGCAAAGAGTTGGAATAAACGGGTCGTTTTCCGAGTGGCAGGCAGTGACTAGAGAGGTACCGCAAGGATCGGTCCTAGGACCCCAGCTGTTCACAATATATATTAACGATCTGGACGAGGGAATTGGATGTAATATCTCCAGATTTGCAGACGACACAAAGCTGGGTGGGAGGGTAAGCTGTGAGGAGGATGTCGTGAAGCTCCAGTACGATTTGGACAGGTTGGGTGATTGGGCAGAAACATGGCAAATGCACTATAATGTGGATAAATGTGAGGTTATCCACTTTGGTGGCAAAAAGGGGAAGGCAGATTATTATTTGAATGGCAATAGATTGGGAGAAGGGGAAGTGCAAAGAGACCTGGGTGTTCTTGTGCACCAGTCGCTGAAGGTAAGCATGCAGGTGCAGCAGGCGGTTAAGAAGGCAAATGGTGTGTTGGCCTTCGTAGCAAGAGGGTTCGAGTACAGGAACAAGGATGTCTTGCTACAGTTGTACAGGGCCTTGGTGAGACCACACCTTGAGTATTGTGTGCAGTTTTGGTCGCCTTACCTGAGGAAGGACGTTCTTGCCATGGAAGGAGTGCAGTGAAGATTCACCAGGCTGATACCTGGGATGGGAGGAATGACGTATGAGGAGAGATTGTGTCGATTGGGCTTATACTCACTGGAGTTTAGAAGATTGAGAAGGGATCTCATCGAAACCTATAAAATTCTGTCAAGCCTGGACAGACTAGATGCAGGAAAGATGTTTCTGATGGCCGGGGAGTCCAGAACCAGGGGTCACAGTCTAAGGATAAGGGGTAAGCCATTTAGGACTGAAATGAGGAGGAATTTCTTCACCTAGAGAGTGGTGAACCTGTGGAATTCTCTGCCACAGAGGGCAGTGGAGGCCAGTTTATTAAATATATTCAAGAAAGAGTTGGATATATTTCTTAAGGCTAAAGGGATCAAGGGATATGGGGAGAAGGCAGGGACAGGGTACTGAATTTGGATGATCAGCCATGATCTCGCTGAATGGCGGAGCGGGCTCGAAGGGCCGAATGGCCTGCTCCTGCTCCTATCTTCTATGTTTCTATGTATTGGGGGTGGGACAAGGGTAGGGGGATTATTAACGTGATTATTCCCTCGTTGTGCCGTGTGTTCCCCATTCCCAACTAAGTTTAACTTTATATGCCTGTAACTATTCTCGTGATTTTTCCAGTATTGTAATATTGTTGTGCCTTTTAATAAAATTACGGTTTTCTTGTACCAAACCAATTGTCTACTCTATTTCTGTATCACCGCCTGTACCTAAGTCCGGTGTCTAGAACCCAGGGGTGTGGGAGCGATTCGAACCACTCAGAGACAGTCAGGGGCAGAGCTGACTGGGCACACGCCACCCCTTACACCTTTGACTATCACTAGATGCAGAGCAGTGATATTTACCAGTGATACATTATTAATCGTAAGAAAAACATTTTGCAGGCTCTCTGCTGAATATTGTTCGCCTTGTTAATCGAGCATCAGCAGGCCTTGTCTGAAGATTGCCTAGCCTCGGGTGACCATAATCCATGTTTTCTGGGGACTGTCCCTGGATTAGGTACTGGCCTAGAAATTAGGTTTGCCTCCGCCAGGGCTTTTGCGCCCGAAATTTTGCGCCCGCGATAATTGCCGCTGTGCCTGCCAAAAATTCAGCTGCCCCGCGACCAGATGGCTGCGGGCGCTAATGGAGGGTTTCAGCGCCTCGCTATGGGCGCTGAATGCAGGTTTGCGGCGCTAATCCCCCGCTGCGGCACCCGATGCGGTGCGGCAGGCTGGGGTACTGCAGGCCTCCTCCTTCTATTAAGGAGGAGCTGCCTGCAGCCGACCGCTGACCGGTCGATTCGCCCGACAAATGAGCCCGGCACCTCGGAGAAGTGCCGGGCTCGCAGGCCACACACATCAGTGCCGCGGGGGGGTGGTGGAGGAGTCCGGGGAGGGAGGTGCGGGCAGGCGGCCGCTGGGAAAGCGGCCGGCCGCCGCTCCACCTTAATGCGCCGGCGCTACGTGCTGCAACATCCCGTTGAACAATCGTTGGTTGCGGCTGCCACGGGCGAGGCGGCCGCAAATGAATTTGGGCGTCCGGCCGCGTTACCACGGCAACCGGGACGCTGCGCACACCGATGACGTCATCGGTGCCGGCGCAGCGCTACCGGCTAACGCCGATGGTAGGGCCCAACGCAATTTCGATCGCGGCTATAATTCCGGCGCAAGGCCCTCTAACGCCTCTAATTGGGCGCTAACCCCACCGAATTTCTAGGCCACTGTGTCTCCGGGCAAACAATGTCCTCGGAAGAGTCCCCCGTTCTGGAAACTAGTCCCCAAATAAAATGTTGAGTGATTATAATTGGTTATCGCAGGCGAAGCTGATGTTTAAAATCAACAACCTTGGTCATCACATGCTGGTGGCGCCGTCCACTATGTCATCAAACCAGGGGTGACTGATGATTGATGGCGCAATCAAAGCAAGGGAATTTGAGCTGCATCTATGGCATGAACAAATTCGATTTAAAAAGTGCGGGCAGTAGAGGGAGGCGGGATTATCCGGTGAAAGACGGAGGGCTAGTGGGTGGTGTTTTTGTGAAAGAGCAGAGT